>NC_137000.1:33174009-33431509 GCF_032717465.1 Coenobita brevimanus
GGTAGACTTCTCGTTGCCAAAGGAGTTTTGTTTGATTCTAAATCTTCACTACCAGCTATCTCCCCAAAATCAAAGAAAATTCTCTGGAGACTGAAGGAATCATATGAAAAATGCAACAACCGGAAATGAGAATGTGGTCAGTTAAGGCAACTCACTGACAGCTGGTTACCTTACTGACTAGAAAGACAAGTGTTCAGCCATTCTGTTACCATATACAAACGAATGGCTGTGTGTGTGTGTGTGTGTGTGTGTGTGTGTGCACTACAACTGACTAATGTATCAAAGACCAGCATCTCATTTATTGACAACATCATAATCATTATCTGTGTTGGAGGAAATGAACACCGATGCCAACTGGTTAGAAATGCGGTCTACATAACGAAAGGAACAGAGATCGATCCAAGGCTGGAGCAGGGAACTTTTTTTTTTTTTTTTTTTTTTTTTTTTTTTTACGTGTCCGACTCTGGGCAAAGGCTCAGGGCCTATTTCTTGGGGGCAGTGGCCTATCCCAAGGCCCAGTAGTCCTCCTACACCTCCACATGTCACCACTTCGGCGCTAACACCCACCGTCCATATTGAATACATGCTAGGGCTGTCCCATGCAGGACTGGTGTACTGGTATTAGCGGGGGTACTTTTACAACATGTCGGCGGGTCATCTGGTAGATCAGGAAAGTCTGCTTTTTAGGAAATTCAAATCCTTAAACTGTTCCCTGCCCCAGCCGGGATTCGATCCTGGGTCCATTAGGACTGCAAGCCGCCTCTCTACCGATTCAGCCACCGCCTTGGTAATAATTGGTTGATTTTACTGAGCTTCCACAAGATCCACCGATGTCACAGATACATACCCGCTAATGCTATCTGATATGGATGGATGGTATTAGTGTCGATGTGGTAATTGTGAAAAAAAAAAAAAATGTGGCACGTAGGACAGCAGTCAGGCCTCAGGAAGGGGACTCTTCAAATCTAGGCAGAGCTGGACACATAAGACAAAACAGGAGCAATGTACTGGGAGTAATAACAGGAATAAAGCTAATATCACTGTTAACCACTTTACTGCAGATCGCTATCCTAAGCTAATTATTATTTGCTAGGCGGTAAACAGAACAATTAATAGTTATCATAGTCAAGGGATTAATCACTTCACTCAATGACGAAACTTCCATTACTTCTTACTATCCTCAGGCGATTTCGTTCCGTTTGGGAGAGATTTTTCAAACTGGAGGGATTAGGTGTGGTCTTCGTTAACCATTTCTGTAAGGGATAACTCTACCTAAAACGTGTCAAATCAACCGAAAATATCAAAACGATAAAGTACCCTTCGTCTTATAAGGGTTAAAGGGAGAGATGTCTTGCTGCGTATACGTAAAACAGCATAATCAGTTATCAAGCTAGTTCCTATGACTCAGTTACCCAAAATCATCTGGCGTAAATAATACTACCGTTGTCCCGATAATGAAAGGGTTAATATTAAGCTATCGTTTTTCATACTCAGGCCGCTGTGACGCACTCTAAGCTGATTAAAAATCATGTAGCTTTGGCAGGAACTAAATGGCAGAGTTGTTACAACAAGAATATTATTGTGCCGAAGAAGTGACGATGCGAGAAAACTGAAGGTAAAGAGGTTACATGGCTAAGAGAGTCAAGCGCAGAAGCCTATTTTAGCCCTGAACGAAGGGTAAAAAATAACAAAGAATGTGTTATTTCATGGCCTGCGATATCAGCTGTAACGATATGTTTCCAGAGTTGAGACTGCGGTGCATTTTCAACTTGTAACAGTTAACCATACATTAGGAGCAGTCGTTTTCTTTTATGCAATTTTCTATTTGGTTCCCTTAGTACTATGAGGTGGCAGTATTTTCTTCTACAAACCCTTTACTTCTTGCATACCTGCTTTACTGTGTCGGTAATTCATATTTCACCCGGCATCTGCCAGTTTATATTAACTTACCTTATTCTACGCACCCCTTCTTTGCCTTCAGCGACCTCGTTCCCTAAGTTTGTGTTTAAGTTTGTGCTGAATAGTCGATAATGAATCTGTACAGCATATGGGAAGTTACTCCACGGAGCATAAGACATAAAGCTTTTGATTCACAGAAATATCTCTTTGCAGTGACACATACAGAAGAGTTTAGTACTTGAGCTCAAGGACATAATATATTTTTCCTGCCACCAGACGATTTTATATAAACTGGGAAGGACCTATAATAATACTGAGGTTAATTACGCTCTTTCTAACGCTTCAGTTCGAAAAATATCAGAATAAACTTGGGTGGCTCTAGCAGAAATAAGCAAGACGTCATCGTAGTGAAGGGGTTAAGACGCAAAGATATATACGAAACACTCCAGCTCATTATTTATTTCATTTTTTCAATTCACTTTCCTGTCTGATGGCTCAAGGATCAGGTTACGTATTTCCAAATTAACTTGAGCTTAAGGTTTGCATGAGACTGCTTGTTCATAATTTGTCTTCCCTACTACAGCTACAATACTTTACACTTAAACTACAGTGAATATCAGAGAGAGAGAGAGAGAGAGAGAGAGAGAGAGAGAGAGAGAGGGAGAGAGAGAGAGAGAGAGAGAGAGAGACAGAGACAGAGACAGAGACAGAGATGATTACGGTTAATAATAAAGAAGTGTAGTTTCTTCTCGTATATTCGGGGAAACAATGGAAACTGTATACCTAATCCTGCGACATGAAAGCCGATATGAAATAGTTACAATATTGCTGCGTCGTAAAAGAAGCTAGCAACCCAGTGTAATACCCACATGATCGACGTGGTGGCATACGTAAAATATAGTACAGAAGGTATAAGTATAACGAGTTTCAGCCACACTGTGATGTTTGGTGTGTTAGCAGGATACAGGACGGGGTCCCAACTCATTGTGCATCCCATTACTACTTCGCCCGATCTTTGCAAGTGGTTACCTGCTGACAGGTATCGAGAAGACATTATCAAGGAACCAAACGATTTGACCTGAATAGTTTCCCTGATATATCCATGTGCTCAACTTCCCTTACTTCTGTCAGTTTTTACTTTTGGGAGAGGGACTGACACCCTCAAAAATCACACGAGAGGGTCACGCTCCCCAAATATCAGATTGCCGGTGGAAGTCCATTGTGCAACATGTACTAAAATATCAAAGCCATATCTTCCCTCCTTTGACTATTTCTGAGAATTTTTAATTTGCTGAGGGGGTTAATCCCCCTAAAAATCATGTTTGGGAAACTGTATCTAGCAGAAAAATTTGGAGTACCCAGACAAATTCACCTGGGAAATGTCATTCAAATCCATGAAATAGTCTAGGAAGAGTTAAGAAGCGCGCGCGCAACACACACACACACACACACACACACACACACACACACACACACACACGACTGAATCTCGGGCAATGGTATAGGAAGAGTTGCCGAAAATGATCCATCCTGCTTCAGAGGATTGATAAACTGCTATGGAGACTTGTATACCCTGCTAGTTGTTTAAGATATACGGCCCATACAGGGCAGTAGGTGGATTTACTAACGCAGTACGAGACCGTAGCTCCCAACCAGTATAGATATGGACCCTGTTCTCAGTTGGAGCGATAAGATCATGAGCAAGTTATAGCTGACCAGAGTTAAGAGAGGTAGAAAACATACCTCGGACCCAATTTATCGTCACTAAACCTATACGCGATGCCTGTAGTATCACTGTTATCAGCGACATAGGATCTTGTAACACCGAGGTTGGAATTGGACATTTTCCAACGCAAATTGTGCGACTGTGTAGGTCGGATTATGGCTGCAATAACAGCAAGCAATATCACTGGGTCACTTTCTGGACGTGGCGTTTCTCGCACTCAACAGCGTCAGCAAGGAGTGGATAGTGCATGACTTTCCTCCGAAGACGAGGAGGACAAGGCGGAGGAAATGATTCGGACTTAAAGCGTTTTCTGGCAACAAGGAGCGTCCCCAAGCGCCTTGAAAAGCAAAATTTTGAAAAGTAATGGGTGGACGGGGGGAGGGGCCTTTCTTTTAACAAAAACGAATTTTTGCACTGTAGAAGATTTCCACTTGGAGCCACCCCTACGCGGATGGGGCGGGCTCCTCAGTGGTACCGGTCAGTATCAGTATGCATAGCAAATTTTTTACCTATTATTTTTTTTTTTCTCAGTGGTATAGTCTTCCACTAAGACAAAGTTTTAGGCAGGATGGAACGCTGTGCCTCGTGTCCCCGGTGGCAGAACGGCCCCTGTGGGTTCATGGTCAATGCTGGCATGCCTTATCATTTTTTGGCCACGAGTATTTAATATTGAACAGTCGTAGATCTTCACCAGGAGCAGATTTGGAGCGGGATGGGACTCCCCCAACCCTTGTGCGGGGCCGCCACCGGTAAGGCAACGGAAATTTTTATTTAGCAACAAGAAAGTTTGCAAAGTGGTACACCTCCACCCAGAACAGGTTAAAGGTAGGATGGGACCCCCGAAGGCCGTCCCCCACGGGAGGACGGTCCCCAAGGATTCCGGATAATGCCGGTAACCATGACCATACTGTGTGTGTGTGTGTGTGTGTGTGTGTGTGTGTGTGTGTCAAGGAATACGAAATTTAGCTCACTGGTACACCTCCACCTAGAACATACTTTAGGCTTGGTGTAACCCTCTAGGGCCACCCCTCACGGAGGGGCGACTCCCGGGAGTCAAAAAGGGGAGACTCCTGGGGGTCTCGTGCATGGAATGGGGCTGCAAAGTTTTGCTGTGATTGTTCAATGCTAGATATAATGCAAATGGCAGTGTGAAGCGGTGCGCTTGAACACGTTCCGTGACACTGAGCTTCTTTCTTCCGATTTTATCCCCAAATACACGATCAGAAATTTGCAGAGAGTATGTCGAATTCCAACCTCAAGGTAAATAACACTCATTGAACCGAATATACCGCCACTCAGTTTTTATACCAATTCTACCATATCACTGTAATATCAGCTACTTAAGACTAAATACTATGAAGAGCAGGATTCATACATTTGCAGAGGCCGGAATGGGTAGGAATAGATCACTTTTTATATAACTGAAAATCTGAGTGCATCAGCGCTCTTTATTTAAAACAAATTTTGAGTTTCGAAGCTACATTTTGTTCAGCGTATTGACTAATTTGTGGTGTTTCTAGTCACTGAAATATTTTTTGGCGTACATTACTGCTGTCCGTACAAATAAGTACGATCGAGTAGCAGTGGCTCATGAACGTATGTTTTAATGTGAGAGATTATCTATCAAAAATAATTTCAATCTATCAATCACTGTAAAACTTATATGAGATTATTAGTGCTCTGCTAATCTCCTCGTCGCATCATTTGTAAAAATTCTTATCAAATTTCTCATTTCCACTGTAAATGGTTGAGATCTGGCAATAAATGCTTGGTCTTTCGACTGAGGCAGGCGGCACGATGCCCCTGCGGCCATGCGTGTCTGTATAGCAGCACCGCTATTTCAAATTACGTACGGCACGGTGGTCGCTGACACTGAGTCTGCCCGCAGAAGTTTTTGTTGAGAGGAAAGAATTGTCAAAAGCACAACTGAATGTTGAAGCTTTCATTATAGTGAACATAAATCAACATAAAGAAAGCTCAGACAATAACTCTTAAAGAATATGTTGACTGGATTATCTTTGGTGTGTTAAGCAGCAGATCATTACATACCCAACACCAGCGATCGAGGAAGAGATATTAAAGGTGCCCGGACCAATTCCGAGAACTAAGACACGAAATGAGCCAAATACTGTGCCATTTCAACCCCGAGACGAAAAGGTATGGGAGTGAGTGGGGCACGGGGGTAAGGAGTGGCAGGCAGAGTGGGGTGGGGTTGGTTGGAGTGGGAACTGTAGTGGAGTAAGTGGGTTGGAAGATGGAAAGACAACTAAAGAGCTGTGAGCATGGAGGGAAAGTGTAGAGTGAGGTGGAAGTAATGGGCAGCAAGTAGACATGCAGTAATAGGAGGGAAGGGAAGGGGGTGGCGGGATGGGGGAAGGGAAGCAATGGACGGCTGGAATAGCTAGTAGGTAAGGACTGGTGGGAAGGGAGGGGTGGGAGCTTGGACGGCATGTAGTTAGGGCATGGCGGGTGGGTGGGTGGGGGGGGGAGGGACGGCAGGTAAGTTGACTGGAAGGTAGGTATGGTCAGGTCAGGTGATGTCAGGTACGGCAGGTAGATAGGTAAACAAGAAAGGCAGGGAGTGGTGGTTAGGGTAGGGTGGGGTCTTTGGATAGCTGGTTGACAGGTAAGCTGATAGGTCTGCGTTGTCTGTGCAGCATGATAATGATGGGAAGGCACACTTGCCAACAAATGAAGTGATTACACCGAGTTCGACTCTGGCGGAATGAACTGACTAGTTTTTCTTCTGGATAGGTTACAGTTGGGTTGGGGGAGGAAGGGGAGAACAAGAATATGGGGGATAGGAGTGGCAGTGGTTGGAAGGTGGGAATAATGGGGATGAACAAGGGAGATAAGGAGCAGAGGAGAAGGGACGGAATGGCGGATTATTTAGGACAAAACCATAAACATTTGTTTTCGAATGTTTTACAGGTCATTATGTAAGTTACCTATGGTTATGATAGATAAAGATGAGAAGCTGATCATTTATTACAAGGAGGTCCATAAAGGAAACCACTGCTATGAAACTGAAATACAAAATAATTTCTCCCCTTCTCCTGTTGATTGATTTCACTGATGTATTTGTGTATAAAAGTATACTTCACCCAACCCTCATTATAACGTGGTGATGTAAATATAATCCAGCCTGAGCCTCTGTCACTCATGATGACAGTTTGTCATCATCAGAGCGACGATACTGATACCAGCCTAACACCCTCACGAACGTTGCAGCGCTTATTTCTACTATATCCAACAGCCTCTGTGTGTGTGTGTGTGTGTGTGTGTGTGTGTGTGTGTGTGTGTGTGTGTGTGTGTGTGTGTGTGTGTGTGTGTGTGTGTGTGTGTGTGTGTGTGTGTGTGTGTGTGTGTGTGTGTGTGTGTGTGTGTGTGTGTGTGTGTGTGTGCATCGAGATGATTTTGCTCAGCTTATATCCCTTAATCCTGTGACACATTATTTCTTTTATTTATGCCCCACAGGACCATTTTATTTACCTTAGGATGGCGCTCTAGCAGTGAAAGGGTTAATGGAGAATATATATGAATCCTCCAGTTCGAAAAGTGTCTCCTAATCCGAATATAGTTATTGGGGGATGGTAAAAATATACTCTGTATTAAAAGTACTAAACGGAAACTAAACTATCCGGCTCTGATATACTCGTGGGATTTGGTTATCGCGTCTGAAACCTTAGCCAGTGACTGACAGACAGGGCCGCTTTAAGAGCTGTTACCGCATTAAAAATAACACGCCCCCGGATTGAAGGGCTTAAAGGCAGGAATTTCGAAATGTTTCTATTTACTGCCCTCCTTATTCCTTTCGCTTCTAGACCCTGCAGCCCGATGATGTATTTTTCATCTTGTTCTCGCTTGATCAAGACAATTTTATTCATCTTTGGAGACACCTACTGAACTGGAGGGATCAAATAATGCCTTCACTTATCTCTACATTGCAAGAGGTCTCATAAAAGTTGAAACAAATGGTCTGGGGACAGCAAGAATAAAACACTAAAACATGTCACACAACTGAAAGGACTATTGACGAAGACTCTCTTTATCTCAACAAAATCTTCTGGTAATTGCAACAAATAAAGAAAAAGAAAAAAAAAAAGAAAGTGAAAAAATATAGAGAAAATGCTGATCATCGCTTTCCCCTCGCCTTCCATTAACTTCACCAGGAGTACAGTTGGGGACCTGGACGTTGCAAGTCGTGTTCAAGGGCAAAACTGGGACTTGGAAACAATTGATTTCCTGCCCTAGTGACCCGCGTGTAGTCGACGCGTGTTAATATAAACGTTCTTCTTCCTTTATCATTAATAGTGCCCTTGGTGATAGTTACTTGCCACTTCATAGCCATGACGTAATAATGCCTTCCATTATCCACTCTTCGAATGCCCTCGATAGCTCAACCTGCACCACCTCATCCACCTCCTATACAACCCCTTAACCCCCTTCGACCCTCTCAACCCCCCACTGACCCCTCACCAATCTCTCCGTCAACGAACCCCACCCTCATTGTACCAAACCAGGACCATGAACCACCTGTCTCGCTCCCAACCCAACTGGTACCCCACAGTCATTATTCCCCACCAGAGGATCGGCCCCCATCACGCCCACCATCACCCCCTCCTATCCCATCCCTCCCCAACACGACAGATGTCTCTCCTACACCAGAATCCCAAACGTCAGGATGTTTTAACCCTGATGGATACATAACGGCTTTTGGCAGAACAGTCAGGCGTCCAGATTATTTTCAGGCAACGTGAAACGATCACAGTATGTATTGGTATCATTTTTTTTTTTTTTTGCAAACAATTATATTAAATAATGAGGTGTACTGTGATCTTGTGTTGTAGGAGCTCGTGATTATTTTATTATTCGAGGGATATATGTATATGTACTTTAATTTTTGTGTGTGTGTGTGTACTTTTATCTGGAGAATGGTTTAGTTTTTATTTCGTATAGGTTTTTAACTAATTTGAATGTCTTAGAATATGATGTACATCAGCCAACGTTTATTTAGTTTTTCTTTCTTTGTCGGAGGGGAGGGGGAGTACTGTGGTGACACACATACTATGCTTGCCCCTCCCCCCACACACACAACACCTTCATACCAGCACCCCCACTAATTGCCTAGATTCCTCCTGCTTCCCACTACCCCCATCTCCTTCCAATATCCGAGCACACAAACGAAGCCACGATGTTTATGTTTTGCCTGGCAAGAGTTAGCCAGTGTGTGGGGTCATAAGAGAGAACACGCATTCCAAGTTCTTCCCTCCCGACGACAAAGAGATTTCATGTGACTGATACCAGCCTCCTGTGTACCGAAATAACCTCTTGAATACACCATTATCTGCAAACTGAGCTTGTATCTTCTTCCACTCGTGTAACATAAGAATACCTACTTAGTAAATTCAACTTTTTTGGGATTCATTTTCCTTTATAACCTCATAACTTAATGTCTGTTTAATTAGGATTGTAAATATAAGATTAAGGTCAATGGGAGGAGCAAATATGAAAATACTGTATACTCGTATTTCGCCACCATAAAGTGATGTACCCTAATAATACTGCAGCGCTGTGATACCTGTTTATTTATTTGTGAACATGATTGTCCTCAAGGAACGTGTCAAACATATCGGTGTTTTGAGAACCAAATATTCTCTGCATTGGAATACCGTCTGCGATGTGTAACACTGCTGCGGAAATAGCTATTGGCACTGGCTGATATTGTAATCATTCCTTTTTATTCTTTTGCAAAATTTGAAAGCATTGCTCAGTTTCAACAGATATTAGCTACACTCACTTGCATCGAGGAGGCCTTCCCCTGTCTCTCTTGTCAGTAGTGATGAAATAGCCATAGCCTTTAGATGCAATTATTAGTGCTTCGTGACAAAACTTTAAAAATTTTTATAAACATAACAGTGACGTCAAAGCACTGACCTCTGTAATTACAACTCTCTCTCTCTCTCTCTCTCTCTCTCTCTCTCGTCTTTGAATATCTATTCATTGCACCTTGGAATATTTTATATGTGAAGCGAATATCCTGCATGTTGAACGAAAGTAAACGAGGGTATTGTGTTTATCTGTAATATTATGGAACTGGCACCAAGATATATTTCTTACCAGTGAAACGTAATACCATCTCTCTTCTATGAATTCCTGTGCCCATTTTTGCATATGTATGCCGCAGTGGACCAAGGCACTATATTTTCCGCATCCACCGGTTGATTTCAAAGGGCGCGGGTGTAAGGCGAGATGTTTCAACACGGCTGCCATTACACCAGCAGGCGGCGGACCAATAAAGTAGGCAGAACAACCCATGAGATAGCCAGTCCATGTTATAGAGCTCAGTGTTACCACTAGACGATTTTATTCAGCACAGTGGCGACTCCTTGCTGAGATGGGGTTAATAAAGGCTATATCAAACCCTTGCAGTTTGAAAAGCGTCTCTTAAATTACGAACGTCTAGAAAGGCCATGAATGAAAATACACCAAGAGACTGAAGGGGCTAATGAATTACTAAGTATACAGATTAATTCATTCACTGATTTAGACACACTTTATTCAGATCAACATTAGACTATTTAGGACACCTGAGGACATTCCCAGCAGTCAGTATTAAAAATCTTTCCATTAACCCAGCAGTCAGTATTAAAGTCTTTCCATTACCCCTTCGCCACTATGAACGCAGTTGTTTCTACCGGGCTAATTCCAAACTATTGTACTCAGCTTGGAGGAATGTGGACACGCTTTCCCTTGGGTAACACCGCATGATTTACGCTAACTCCAGTGATAGGAATATGTACACACTTTAACGAGGCCAACACCACACAGTTTAGTTGAATGATGTAGTAAAATGTGATGTTAAACCCGGTGATTTAGGTGAAAGATTAGGTAGACTTAGGTGTGATGTTAAACTCAGCGATTTTGGTGAGTAATTAACTAAGGTGTGATATTAAACCCAGCGATGTAGGTGAAAGATCAAGTAAGGCGTCATGTTAAACCCAGCGATTTAGGTGAAGGAGCAAGTAGACAGGTGTCATCTTAAACCCAGAAACTTCGATGAAAGACCGAGTAAGATGTAATGTTAAACCCTGCAACTTAGATGAAAGATCAAGTCAGGTTTGATGCTGAACCAAGCGATTTAAGTGAAGGAACAAGTAGGCCAAAGTGTGATCTTAAACCCAGCAACTTAGACGGAATATCAAGTACTGTAGACTAAACCCTGCTGTTAAACTCAGTAACTCAGGTAAAACATCGAGTAAGGTGTGATGTAAAACCCGGCGCCCCTGCTCTCCTGTGTTAATGTCGCGTGTGCCATAGAGGCGTCATGCAGAACGACTCTCTGATCAGGCATAATGTATAGACGGTTGGGTGGTAAGAATGAGTCGTACCTTCGCTGCCCTGGGAGATTTCTTAACAGTTATTTCTATGCGACTTATTTTCTGCGCTGTACCTTCATACCCTTTTGTTTCTTCGTAATATAAACTATGTCGCGTGAAAGATACAAAATTACATACAGCAGACACGTTTGAGGCTCTGCGTTTATGAAGCGAGATCTTCTACTATTCTGTTATCGTTAACTGGTTTGCCTCTCCCTTGTAATCCAGAAAAAAAGGCTACTGAGACAGACTACAAAATACAACCTAGCACATAGACGAAATCATACCCACATGTTGCCACTGTATTACCTAGTACATGAAATACACAATACCCATATAATGAAAATGTGTATAACTCGCCTAGCACTTACGAGAAATCACGCCTACTGCATATGTTAATGTTGTGTTTATTGTGGAGGTAGTTTATTTAGCACATGGAAGTTAGTAACCCCACATATCGAAATTGTACTTATCGTGACAATACTCTACTTGGCACATGTCTAAAGTCTGATGTAAAAATCACAAGGAACGGAGAGAGAGAGAGAGAGAGAGAGAGAGAGAGAGAGAGAGAGAGAGAGAGAGAGAGAGAGAGACAGACAGACAGACAGACAGACAGACAGACAGACAGACAAACAGAGATTATGTAGCGATCGAGATGTAACCTTGCATTCAATTAAGCTTTCAACATGTAAATGTCAGAGGTATATTAACTACAGCCCTCTCTCTCTCTCTCTCTCTCTCTCTCTCTCTCTCTCACTCACACACACACACACACACACACACACACACACACACACACACACACACACACACACACACACACACACACACACACACACAAACTCAGCACCCTCTTACACACGCACAACACCCCACACAACACCTCAACAACAGTACCAGCACACCAGATAAGATAAGGAGATTAGAGGGGGGTGGACGTCTTATCTCGCTCTCGTACATAAGGGATCCTATTCATCAACACGCAAAACAAAACAACATCTATGGCAAGGCGGAGGCACAAAATTTATCTAGTTCTGTACAGTTCTTTATTCCTTACTGGTGGCTTTTATTTTTTATTATTGTTCCTATATTCATTTTTATTATTTATTCACCTTAGGAGAGGGTGTTTGAAGGCTGACTACAGCATTCATCACGTGCTTGCACATAAAGGCATCTTATTTACACACACACACACACACACACACACACACACACACACACACACACACACACACACACATAAAGCAGCCATAACGAAACGACGCAACAGAAACCATTCAGTTCTAATTTATTCCTTACTGCATGATACCGTCTTTTGTTAGTTTACTTTCTCTACCTCAGTCTATACACTGAGCTCGTGTTACCCTCAGGTGATTTCATGAAGATCTGGAGAAAGTGCTCGGGAGTAGATTTAGGTAAAATTTTCATCCTGCGTTTACATATAAATTTACCTGTACACAGGACTAAAAGAGCTTGTATAATTTAAAAAAATGATACAGAGGCCAGTTAGTTTGATTTAATTCATTACTGTATGTTAACGTCTCTTACTAGTTTATTCTTACTGCTGGCAAACCATTTCACTCAGCTTAGGAGTGGTATGTCGAAGTGGATGATTACCCAAAACCTTCACCAAAATAACACAACGTTTATACAAAAACAGTGACACGGAAAATCAGTTCTAAGATATTAAACTTCTACTATGACGACCTCCCTTTTTTTTTTTCTTATTCTTGCTATCACCAGACAATTCCATCCATCTTAGGAGAGGATTATCGATCGGGAAGTTTAGCTTATCTCAACAACAAAACCAAAGAGAGTCTATTACGAGCACCGACACAGAATTCCAGTAAGTTCGTTTGTTACTCGTTCAAAATACGGACGCTTTTTGTAAGACATTTCTTACTTCCCTCGAGCGATGTTATCTTTAGAAAGGCCTTTTCAAAGTTGCATAGTCAGCTAAAATATTCACAGCAACAATAGACCACTTACCCCCAGGCAACGACACATAATGCAGTCGGTTCGAAATTCATCTTTAAATTATGATGACGTCTTTTGTTTGTATACTCTTGCCTCCATCAATCAATTTTATGCAGGTGAGGAGAAGCACTTTTTAACTGGAGGGGTCAGCTAAAACCATCACATCCCAATCAGCAGTAGTGATCTTTCCTGACTTGCACAAAATTGGTATGTTCAGCAGCCAGAATAAAGTTTAAAATAAGTCACTGCGGATATGAGAGCAAGGTAAAACAATCCTCACTTCTTCCACTGTCACAACTAAGGCACTACATTCCGTCTCTGTGCACCACCAACACCAATCATTCTGACTAACGTTCTGCACTCATCCGTCCCATGCATCATACTGTCAAAATATACTTTCGACCAGCTTCTTACTTTGCCTCATATTTGTTACTAAACATCAACTCTTATCCTCACATTTTCACACCTGTTACTTCATCCTCATTTTAATATACTGGATTTCTCTCCAAAATAATTCACTATTTTCAGAGTAGTTTACTTACACTTTTTCTCCAAGGGACCTAGATCATCACTTACTTTTTTCTTCATTACTGTCTTCACGTAGCTTCTTAATCTCGAATATTCCGTTCTTCTTTCATCTGAACCTCTTCCTTGCATCTACCCTATCGTCTTCTCATTTCTTCCACGGGTTTCTCAGCTTCCATTTCCCACCAAGCTAAACGTTTTTTTAATAATCGAGGCTTGCAGTACAACACACAGTATTAGCATTCCTAACGAATCACTCTGGATATAATAATAATAATAATAATAATAATAATAATAATAATAATAGTAAAGTGATATAAAAAGGAACAACAACAACAACAATAATAACAGTAATAATAATAATAATAATAAAAATAACAACAACTACAATATTAATAGAACTAAAGCAAAAGAAGGTACAAAAAAAAAAAACATTGCAACCCCCCCACGTCCCTCCTCCTCCACTACACTGTCTCACACTAACAAAAACCAAACTAGCCCAAGTCTTATAACAAGGGCCATTCCTGAGAGAGAGAGAGAGAGAGGGAGAGAGAGAGAGAGAGAGAGAGAGAGAGAGAGAGAGAGAGAGACGAGGTAGGTATAGGCACAATCATATATAAACAGATATACAGATACATACACACACAAAGGCGAACACAAAGAAACAGACACACACTGATACTGACTAACAGACTTACAGAGACAGATATAGACAGACAGACAGCATAATGACAGACAGATAAAAACAGACAGACGTATGCACACGGACAGAGACAGATGTAGGCAGAGCAAAACTGATACAGACAGACAGGCACACAGAAGGATATCGACAGGCAGTTAAGAGGCAGACCGATCTAGGTAAGCATACAGAGACAAAACGACAGACAGGCAATACAGAAAGACAGATATACAGAAAGACAGGCAAATATAAAGAGACAGACAAAGATTCAGACAAAAGGAGAGATAAGACAAACAAACAGACGTATTTAATGGACACTGAAAACTCTTGTCTCTTCATCCTTGACATTTTACTTTCTACATTACCCCTTCATATTCAAACCTTATTTATCTATATTTATTTTATCCGAAAAGTAAAGTAATGATTTTTTGGTACTGTATTCCTAAGAGACGGGCGTATTCTGCTTTGGACAGACCTTTCAAACTAGTGGGTTAAATATAGCCTTCATAAATCCCTGCAATCCGATGACTTGCAGTGCTATATTTTTGCTGTTTCCATTTTTTTCCCACCCGGTTTTTGGGAAGACCGCTTGCTGTGACGGAGTTACTGATGTCTGTACCGATTCCTTTTTGTTGGAAAAGTCCCTCTGTCAAGTTTAATAAAATCGCCTGAGAATAGCAGGATTAAAATAAAAAGTTCGTCGCAGGATTAAACGGATTAGCCTAATCTTTCCATTTTTGTGGGCTTTTTTGGCCTGAATGAAATCGTTTTGAATGAAGCAAAAACGGAATCTAAATGACACCCTCGGACTGAAGAGCTGCTGTCGACCTAAATTAATTACACGCAAAAGTGTATGAACATGCCACAGACTGATGTAAACTAGTCCTATATGAAGATATAAACTGATGTCATTTAAAGAAAAAACTTGTGCCATATGACGAAAAAACTGTTGTCATGAATAAAAACTGGTGTCATATAAAAACAGACGTCATATGCAGAAACACTATGCCCTTTCCAACATAGCATGGCCATGATTTTCGTCCTTTTGCAGTTTATTTCATGTACCTGAGTGGCAGAAAAAAGGCAATGCTAAGGCTCTACATTATTTCCATACTACTTCTTCGTAACTAGCATCAAATTCTAGTGTTAATCTACTCTTACAACACAGCATGCAAGATGGAGAGATGGTTAACTTTACACTAAGATAAATAAAAACGGGTACAGTGTCATATGAGGAAATTTGCTGGTAAAAAGAAGGTGCCACAAACATAAATCAACACAGGTAAGAATAATGTGATGAAGAAGGGAGATAGAAAAAAATAATGTGATAAAGTAGGGGGACAGATAATAATGTGATAAAGTAGGGGGACAGATAATAATGTGATAAAGTAGGGAGATAGATAGGAATTATTTGATAAAGCAGGGGGACATAAGAATAATGTGATGAAGTAGGAAGGTCGGTAGAAGGTAGAATCAGAACTGCGGTACTACAACTCCTTTGATTTTCCACTCCAAGTACGTGGAAGTCACAGCGACCTCCCACAAGCTTATTAACACACACACACACACGCATCAACCCTCTAATCGTAACTTAATTCAAGATCGGCTAAGGTCAGACGATTTTATTTGGCTGGAAGTTAGTTTTCAGATCCTGCGAAATTGACAGCACACAGAGCAAACTTTCAGGGTTAAAGCAAAAGATATGTGCACTATAAAGTAAAAATACTCGTGATCAAGGTTACCACGGATATGGGAGGTAAACAGTTGACTGGCTGGGCACAATGCACGCTATCCTTGTAACTTCACGCAACACCACATCCCAAATACAGGGATATAAAGTGTGCTCTACTTCACTACACTTTACAAAAATCCATACTTATCTATTACACCATACTTCTCAAAAATACACGCTAATCTGCTGCACTACACTTCACAATCATACATACCTATCTGCTACTTTATACTTCACAAAAATCCATACTTGGCAATTACACCGCACTTCACATACTTATGTTACACTACACTTCACAAACATACGTACTTATCAGCTACACTACACTCCGCAAAAATTCATACTTAACTGTTTCATTACACTGCAAAAAAAAATCCATTCTTATCTCTACACTACACTTAGAAACATCCATACTTATGTTTCATTACACTTCACAAAAATCCATACTTTTGTCACACTTCACTTCGCAAAAATCCATACTCATTAGACGCATGGGAGTTTTTATAATCCTTTTTTTTTTTTGGAGGGGGGGGAGGTATCGTATTTAGAAAAGACTGGAATGCGTTTTTTATAGACGGGATGTGGTAGGTGGTGGCGACCATCATCCACTCACTTGATGTAGTGCTGCCTACTTCTTCCTTAGCCTTTATCATTCTTTTTCTGTGCCTGTCCTCCTCTCTTCCTATTTCTCCCATCTTTCCTGTCACTTCTTATTGCTTTTCTTTCTTTTACAGGTGGCTTTACATTGAGTGACAAGCCAAATGGTTTCCTGTAAGCCAAGAAACCATTTACAACGCTGGGTGGTAACCATATAACCAAACCATACGTGCTCCCTACGTGTCAATAGGTGGGTTGGTGGAGGGTTAGTGCCCCTCCCCGTAAAACAACTAACTCAAAGTCAAATGGCCACCCCTTACGGGATTATGGCGTCTGGCAGTAGATAGTAGTAAATAGATAAAGGTCACACACACACACACACACACACACACACACACACACACACACACACACACATACAGAGAGAGAGAGAGAGAGAGACAGACAGACAGAGACAGAGAGCACATTTGAGGCATTACTTCCTCTAACCTGCCCAACTACAGTACAATAAAAAACAGCTGCTATTACGATGCAAAAACAGTTCAGTGCAGACAAAACCAAAACAACTCCCCCCACAAAGCATTACAGATACAGCAGACAGACAAAGCAATGGAGACCAGAGAGATGCCAATTAAACGTCGGAATACAGCCCACACACACACACACACACACACACACACACACACACACACACACACACACACACTTTCTCTCTCTCGCTCTCTCTAAGGACCACTTTTACAGTTGATTTGCTTGCATCTCAACGAAAAGAATAACTCAACAACGTTAAGCTTCATGCTGATGGTTATACAATCTCTCCAGCGTCGCTATTAAGAGTAACTGGAAAAGGAACCAGACGATTTACAACTTCGCTGGTTACCAATATAACAAAAAGCAGCGGCCTTAGATGCGGCTTTCAATGACGGATAATCGCGGCGCAGGCTCACTGATGTATGCGAGAAATGAAATTACGGGTAGATTTGGTGGGCGTAAATTTATGGGGTACAGCCAAAATGTGTCTCAGTACCGTTGTAAATGGGATTAAGTATATGCAAACTGGAATGAGGGAAGAGGGAACTGAAATGAATGTTTACGTACGCACAGTGATAAGCTGTAACTTGCAAGGGGGAAAATGTACGTTATGTTCGGGGAAGCAAGCGGTGATGGTGTCTGAACCAACTGCCGGTTATAAGGACGTGGATTTAAAGACCTTGTCACACTGAGGTCGGAATCGGTCATGGGCATCAGAGGTCCCGTGGCATCACTTCCTAAGCAATTTATTTTGCACGGTACACATGAACACTCTTTTCTATACTTTTTATACCGCTTTAGTATCGACCAAGTTTGCATCACTAACATGCAAAAGGATATTGAGGTAAAATGTGCAGAATAATTCGCTAAGGAAGGGGTGTTACGAAATATCTAAACCCACAGAATGCAACAGATGCGGCTTGTCCGATCATGTAAGTCAGGAAAGAGTTGCATTAAGAACACCTCCGTTTATAAGGTCACGTTCTTGGCTTAACGAAATGGCCAGAACGAGGTCTAACTAAACGGGTTGTTCTTAGCCTATGTTTATCCCGACCTACAAAGCCACACAACTGGCATCATAATACGTCTGAGTCTGGCCTTACTGTGACGAACGAGACTCTGATTTTTAGCGGTGGCAACGAACAGACTGGGGCTTTGAATTCGCGATACTTTTCACTGCTGTGTCAGCCTCTTCATACAGTATAGTCAGTTGGCATTACGGTCCTGCGCTTAACCCTTCCTCTCAATGACGTACTTTAATTTTATTCTCGCCACCCCTAGACGATGTTACTCAACTTCGGAGGGATTTCTTGTAATGCAAGAGTTTACTGACTTTTGCCTAATCCTTGAGCTCTAGGTTTCTCCAAAGATGTGCAAAGTCGTCCGGTATTACCGTTAAATTTTAACTTGCGCAGGGAATGGCATGCCCCCGGTGTCAGACAATTTCTAGAGCACATGATGAAGAATGAATATGTATGGCCTCCCTGTGTGTTGACGGACTGCACCGTCCAATGTGGGATGCACAATAATGATATTTAGTAAACATACACGTTCCATAAATGGCCGTCGATAATTCTGATAATTTTACTCCTTTTTTTGATATAATTTCAAAACCTACGGCCAGCAGTGCCCTGGTGATAATGTGGGAGACGTGCTGGGGTGGCACGGTGTTGGTGTGCCGCTGAATTATTGAACTTTGGGAACGGGCTCTCCAGCCAATGACCAGAGTCAGATGCATGAATAATGAGGTGACTCACAGGCTATCTGACTGAAGAGGGTATTGACCTCTGTTCTATCGTGGTCTTTTGCATTTTGTTTATTTATTCAATTATTTATTTATTTATACGTTTGTTGATTGACTGACTGATTCATGCCAGAGCATATTATTATTTAGGAGAAATTTATTGAACTGTAAAGGTTAGATACTGACTCATTTGCATACTTCCTGCACTACAAAGGCTCATCTCTAAGTGTTACTGATTCGTCTAAGGTAGCAAGACTTTAATATAAAAGGTATCATCGTATTACAGGGGTTACTAAGGCTTGCCTGAACGTATCTGAGCAATGTGTGCAAAAATAAGGTTATACGAGGAAAGAGACACGATCCATGTCGCAAGTGTCACAGGATGTAATAAGAATTTTTCTTTAGCGATTTATTTCTCTTATTAGGTCTCATTATTCTCTTGTGTGCTATTTACAACGTTATATAATCGACACAACATAAAAAGGAGTAATGAGGCGCAAAGTACAGAATGAATCGCTACGGAAGAAGTGTTAAGAAATATCCAAAGCCACTGAGAATACGACCCACTGGTGCGTGGAAGAATCATGGGCGTTTGGGACCAGGTGCTTATTACTGAAACTGAGGACGCGAAAGTGACGACAAATCCGTATTTTTTTAAGATTAATTTCTATAGCAACTTCTGGTGATAGGACACGTCTAACTTTTCCGTTCCATTGCTGACTACTCTCTATATTGGTGAATGTTGAATGATTACGTCTAAGGGCGCATCCGCACGTGCTCTCGAACATATGTTGGCAACACGGTTGGCAACATGTTCGGGAACATGTTTGCAACAGTATTTGGACAGATGTATGCAAACATGTTTCAGAGCAGCTTCGATCACTGGCAGCAGAGGTGATGGGATAAGTGTGTCCATACCAGGCAGCTGAGACTTCATCATGATGTTGCCAACATGGTCTGGACGCTGCTGTTTCCAACATGTTTGCAGCGTGTTCGTTACTATGTTACATACATGTTGCCAGCACCTGTTCGAGCACACGTGTGGACGCGACCTTACACTTACAGCTGTTCCCTGCATAACAGCCAAAAACAAGAGGCTTACTTACATCTTCGCCGACTCAATCTTGATGGTACGGCCGCTTCACTCAAAGGCGAATTGGACACTGCAACGAAGGAATATAAAATTTGTATAGTGAAGGTACAAAAAAAGTGAAACTAGCATAAATGCAAGGAATGAGAGTTTGTGGGGAAGAATCGTGATCCGTGATAATCAAATAAACAGGTAAATAACACTTGCTGAATCTTGAACTGATTGTCAAAATGGGTTTTAACTCCTTAAGCCAGGGAACATTTTTTTTCATTTTATACTTGCTTTCGCCAGACTATTTAATTCACTGAAGTAAAAGGCTCCTGAAATATGAAGGGTTATATAAGGCCTTCATCTGTCGCTTCACTGCAAGACGTTTCCCATACGCTAAACAAAACTGTCTGGAGGCAGCAAGAATAAAATTAAAAATGCGCCACGGGATCCAAGACTTGAATGTACTACTGAAACTAAATCACACAGGGCAAGGTAACCCTCATATACTATGTGACGAATATTTTTGGAACATCAGTAGTTTTCAGATGTCGTTAGCCTGCATCTCACATTACTGATCGCCATTAGTTACGCTATACAGAGGCTGGACATGATCTATCTTCGCCCTGTATTTCTGAAATAAACGCAAAAAATTAGGGTCTTGCTTCCCCTTCTCCATGTAAATTTCTGCTTGGTGCGGTGAAGTATTTTATACCGTATCCTTACTACTTACAAAAGATTTTGTTCAGTGCAGGAGTGACTTTTAACACTAGAGGGTTGAATGCAGCCTTCACTCACCTCTTCCACTGGGGTGTACTCCTAAGCTGCCTAGATTCGCATGGCGATAGCAGTAATGAAATATAAAATGCATCATCCTTGTAAAAGGCTTAAGATTATGACTGACAGAGTAAGACGTGACACACTGTTGAGGTTGGAATAACATATTTATCAAGTTATTATCCACTTCAGTTCGATGATGCTTTATTTGACTTACTACTACCAGACGATTGAATTCAATTTCGGATTCCCCCTTGTACTGAACGAGTCTAAACGATGCCTACTACTTAAACCCTCCAGCCCGAGAAATCTTCCCTGAGGTTAATAAATCGTCTTGGGAGAGCATGAAAACTTAAAAAGATGTCACTTTACTCCAAAGTACTTTTTATTCTATCGTTATCTGCAGACGATTTTATTTGGTTTAGAGGAAATTTTTCGAAATGGATGAGTAAGAGTTAGCCTTCAATAAGCCGTTCATTACTGGAGGCAAATAACAACAACAATAATAATAATAAAAATAATAATAATAATAATAATAATAACAGTAATTATCGCCTGTTCACCAAGCAGAATAAATAAGAAAAAGTCACGAAGCAGTTAACTTGAAAATGCGCAAGCGAGGTAAACACTACATTTCTGACGTCAAGATTGATATAAATAATAGCAGATGAAAAAAGCTTGTCCTTCCCACCTGGATGCTGATCGTGTGATGTTAATGCAGTGTAATAAATTTCATATCTTCACAGGCGTTTTGAATTTGAGTGTTATAAATTTTGACTACAGTTTCGGGCACTCAGTTTTTACCCCTGGAATCAGATGACGTATATTATTGGGTTATTCTTCATATCTTCACAACGTACGGTCTTACACTTCGATAAGGTTTTCGGAATGGATAGTGTTTAACATTCACTAACCCCATTAATTTAAGACGTTTTTCCTACGTTAAATATAATTGTGTGAAGGAAGCAAGAACAAAACGGGAAATACATACATCTTATTGGTGAGGACAAATAATATCCTTTTACTACATCCAGACAATTTTATTAATCTTACATATTTTTTTTAAGTGGATGGGTTACTTACAGTCTCTTTTAACTCCTCCAGTGCAGAATGTCTAACCTAAAATAAATTAAATCGTTTGGAGACGGCAAAAATATACCAAGAAAATACCCCACCAGAGAGAGAGAGAGAGAGAGAGAGAGAGAGAGAGAGAGGTGGTCAATACCGTGAGGACACCTGCCGCCTGAAAGGATGGTTGGACGTTATCATGGGTCAAGGACACACACGCCTGAATAAAATGGTGCTCTCTCTCTCTCTCTCTCCATATCACAGCCATAATTATTTTTTTCCTAAACAAACGAAGTACGAAAAAGAAAGGCGTTTGTAGAAAAAGTGATGCCTGTGAAGCTGGAAGTATTATACTACCTATGTCTGTGTGTACATGTCACCTCTATAACCAACAGGGGACAAACATTTACACAAGCATATGGAAGGACATACTCCCAGCACCCGCATCAAACGTCCGCCTCCACGTGGGCTCATACCCTAGACTTGGTGCTCATCCATCACCAGCTCAGTACACTAACCACCGAGCCACTGCAGTTCCCATCATTTCTCACATGTGTGGTATATAATTATAATCTTATTAACACAGGCGGACAAGGGAGGAGGAAGAGGATAATCCCAGTGTAACGATTTGATTCAGCTCTGGGCAGATCTTTAGCAGTGAAGGGATTTTTGAAGGTCATACTCAACTCCTCCAGTTCGAAGAGTCTCTCCAAAACTAAAAAACATCATCTGGCGCTAGCAAGGGTCAATTAATGAATAAGCTACCGGATTCATGGACAGAACTCAAATAATCCATCTCACTGGATATCAACATACTTCTAAAATCTGAACAGAAGCAGCAGGGACCTTTCCATTCACGTCCCCAGTGTATTGCCTTTATACCAGTTGTTAGTGTAAGGTAGCGCCTAAACATTTCTAAGAGTTAAATCAATGTATACTCTTCCCCCTTTTTTATTTGAAAACCAACATATTTTCCTTTGATTTTCTGACAAGCAGTACCAGTAGGCTCCCTTAACCCTCTGCCGCGGTAGCCATTTTCATTAAGCTGAGAGCCAAAATGCTGCTGTAAAGTAACATTTCCAACCGAGGTCATGCACAATCTTCCCCTTTCCCTGTGGAAATTAACAAATTAAAACATCTCTTGGACAGAAGTAGTAGGTACCCTTTTCCTCTGATATATCCATCATTACGGCAGTCATTTCCATTAAAGCGGGGCCCAAATGCTATTGTAAAGTAACTCCTAAGCATTTCCAAGGACCCAGGCAATATATAATCTTCCCCCTTGATATACTTACTCGCCAGGCTTACTATAGTCATTACGCCACAGCCAGGGAAATCCTCGTAAGATAACTCATGATATCTTATGCGGCCTTCTCCACCGCGTTGGAGTTTATGGACGCGCACCGTATAATTTAGAGCAGTTGACAGAGCGTTAATGAGCGTGAGTCTGGACGAGCCTTGGGTCCAGCGTGGCTAGGGCGTGTAATCGAAATCTCGCCTTTATTTACGACTCTGGGACCCGCTGTAACCTGTTCCGTAAATTTAAAAGCGTGGAGGTGGCGGTGTGATACAAGTTACAACAGTCAGCGGTATTTGAACGGTGAGGCCTAGTTTTATTGTGATTTTTATGGTTTCGTTTGATATTAAAAGTTTTAGCAATTGTGGAATGTACGTGGGGAGCTTGTTTCGTAAACCAAAAAGCGTG
Organism: Coenobita brevimanus; assembly: GCF_032717465.1. NCBI lineage: Eukaryota > Metazoa > Arthropoda > Malacostraca > Decapoda > Coenobitidae > Coenobita > Coenobita brevimanus. Next base: position 33,197,427 of record NC_137000.1, read on the forward strand.
GATATAAGTTACAACACAACTTTGGGAATCTGGAAGGTGATTCGTGCTACTGATGTTGTTTTTACAGATTCACTTAATGTTAGATGTTTTGCTGTTGTGGGGTGTACATGTTTGGATTCTGCTTCGTAAATCTAAAAGCATGGAAGTGGCAGTGTGATACAAGTTACTACACACTCCGGGAATCAGAAGGGTTTTAATTTTTTGTACCATTTATTTTATGTATTTTCTTTTTTGTGGATTCATTCAATGTTTGATGTTTTGCTACTGTGGAATGTATGTGCTTAAAGGCTGTCCTGTAAATCTTAAGCGTGAAAGTGGTGATTTTATGCAGTTTACTGTTGTCTTGTAAAGTTGGAAGGGGACTAACTTTTATTTCTAAGGGCTCCCTATTTTGTTAACATTAAATGTTTGCCGTTTGGGATGCATGTGTCTGGGGTCACCGTAACTTGTTTAGTAAATCATGGAGAATGGATGTTGCGATGTGGTGAAGTTACTACCGTTCCAAATTGTTTTATTATTGCTTCTTACGATTCACTTTCCTTAGATGCTTTGCCTTAGTGGATTTGTTTGTCTGTAAATTGTTTCGTAAATCTGTTAGACCGTGAAGGCTGTGGTGTGATGCAGGAAGTTATACTACTTGGTCTTTTTATGGCTGCTTTTACGATCTCACTCATTTGTTAATTTTTTTGTTTAATGTCGTGGATGTGTCTGTAATTAACCTAATTCGTAATTTCCGGAGCCTGGATGTCATGAAACAGGTTATAATCTCGGAATGCTTTATTGCTCTCTTTATGGTTTTACTGGTCTCTCAATGCTAGATGAACTTGCCGTGGTGCATGTAGGTAAAGCATGGATGTTGCGGTGTGAAAAAAAAAAAAAGTTACAGTTCCGAAGAAAATAGCAGCGATTCACCTTTATATTAATTATTTTCATTTTCGCCAATCTGTCAGTGTTAAATGCCTTGTCGTTCAGGATGTCTGTGCCGGTAACTTGTTCAATACATTGAGACGCTGGATGTTGCGGTGTGATACAAGATGATGCAGGTGGGGGAAGCTGGAAGGTGATTCACAGTTTTATTGGTGTTTTCACAAATTTACGATTCTGCTAGTGTTAAATGCTTCTTGTCTTGGATGTGGCGTATTTGTCTAGGGTCAGTCAAACCTCCTTCATAAATCTAAGTGCGTGGATGTTGAGGTGTGGTACAAGTTGCTGGAGACCTGAGGCATTTTATTGCTTTATGGATTGGCGCTTCTCATAATATTAAATGATTTGTCTTTGTGGATGGATCTGCTTGTAACCTACTTCGTAAATCTAAGTGCGTGATGTTGCTGTGATACAAAATGGTACAGTCCCTGGAAAAATTACTTATTCACGCGTTTATTTATTTTTTTTGCCTTGATTTTTTTTTTTATAATGTTAGGTGTGTGTGTGTGTGTGTGTGTGTGTGTGTGTGTGTGTGTGTGTGTGTGTGTGTGTGTGTGTGTGTGTGTGTGTGTGTGTGTGTGTGTGTGTTCGTTTTTGAAGGCTCCAACATGCTTGCATGCGTCAGCCTTGGTCACCTAATGGCGGCTCTCCATGCTGCTCGATCTCTGGCAGCTTCCCTATTCAGCCCCTTGTCCCTGAGGTCACACTCAGTGACCTCGTCCCAGGTCTTTTTCGGTCTACCTCTTGCAACCCAACTCCTAACATTAACACTTCTCACTTTCTGCACCCAATTATCATCCCCCATCCTCTCCACATGCCCAAACAATCTCAATCTACCTCTCCTCATCACGAAACCAGTACACTCCAGTCCCATCCCACCCCTCAACTCTTCCATTGTAAATCTTGCCCCCCCAAGCCTCGCACTCAGGGATGCACTGCACATCCACCTGATCACTGTCATTTCTGTACGTTTGAGCCTCCGGATATATATATATATATATATATATATATATATATATATATATATATTCTCTCTCTCTCTCTCTCTCTCTCTCTCTCTCTCTCTCTATATATATATATATATATATATATACTCTCTCTCTCTCTCTCTCTCTCTCTCTCTCTCTCTCTCTCTCTCTCTATATATATATATATATATATATATATATATATATATATATTAATAGATACATCATTGCTTTTGAAGGGGATAGCTGCGTCAGTGCGGCCATCTCTTGTGTATCATATTCTTGCTATATATTTCTGCCGTTCCTTTCTATCAATCTCAGTGTTAGTCATTCTCATCCCCCACCTTCACCCTTAATGCTCTCATAGACGGAACAACGCTGTTATTCTATTCCAGCTAATGCCGGAAATTATACTGAATGAAGAGCAATTACATGAGGCTGAGCGTGCTGATTAACCTTTTGATTGTTAGCACTTTTCTTGACTGAACACAGTCGTTTGGTATTGTCTCACATAATAACTGTTATGTTCACCTGCATCAGAAAGATGGTTGTTGGAGTTACAGTAGTTTTCGAAGCCACTGATAAGCAGAATTTTCCTCAGCTAAAGAAGAAAAAAGTCTTCTGGTGTTAGCCTGAATAAAATGCCCAAACCACCCCACTCTCACCATCAATCTTGTCCCTGTATATCCTCATCCTGGGGTGGCGGTGGTGGAATAGGAAGCATACGTGGCCCACATGCGAGAAGTCCCTAATACACACTGGCCATGAAATACCTGACCAGGTTCCTCTTACCTCAGCCTTTTCGTATTGGGGGCGGGATTCTCAAACACATTTACGATCGATTCTCTGTTGTAACTTACACTTCTTCTTGCAGGAGGATCTAGACACAAGGAAAGATTCTGTGTTCCCTTTTCCTCATTCTTCCTGCAAAAAACAGATATTACGTGCAACAGTTTTCTTTCCGTAACTAAGATTTTTTTTTTTTTGGTACCAGGAACATGAGGCATGGGAAAACTCTGCACTCTCCTCTCCTTGTTCTCGCAAAAAGGAATCTTGGTTAGGAGGGGGAATCAATGGTAAATATAATGAGAATCCTAACCGTGGACTGTAAATTCGATAGTTTCGTGTCGTTGTCTGAAGGAAGACTGGGACTCAGCAAAAATAAAATGGCTGTCTTAATCACCCTTGTTTGGTGGACAGGCCTTAATCTACACTCTTTTCTTCTCATCCCGACTCTTTCCCCGGCTTTCATATTACTCTACTCTGAAATCTTATACCTTTACCACTCTCATATTTACCTCATACATGTCACTCTCACAACATAGGCAGTCCTTCAACATAACTTCATCAAAAGATCTCTGGGAGCGCCCAACTGATGTGGCCAGTATTCAGAAATTCACAGGAGTTCATGTCCAGATGAATTCAAGGCCGCCACCATCATCACCACCACCACAACAACAGCAAAAACAGCAGCAACAATAGTCTCACATCCTTAACCTGTTCTCTGTCACTCCTCTCTCAACCTCTTCAGCCCGAGGACGTATGCTGTCCTTGTTACCTCCAGACGGTTTCCTTCAGTTCAGGGAAGAGCTACACAAACTGGCGGGGTTATAATGGCTTTCATTACCCACTTCGATTAGAGAAGTCTGGCCTGAGTTGAGATAGCAAGAATAAGATATAAAATCCATCCTCTCTGTAATCCTCGGTTATTCTATTCCCTTCCCCCTTGAATCAGAGGACGTAAATCTGAGTTTATTCTTGCTAATTCTAGGCGATTTTATTAACTATACGGAGGAGACTTGCCGAACTGGAGAGCTTACCTTATGGCATTTACCCTCTCATGGTCAATACGAGTTTAAAGTTTTGTTCCAGACACAGATTTTTTTTTCTTTCAAGGTGTGTTAGTCGTAGCTGCCTGGAAGTGTAGTACTGCACCATTAACTCTCTCATGATCGGGGCAAATCTCGCATTCTGTTCTGGCTAACCCCAGACGATCTAATTTAGCTGAGAGTAAGACCAAGAACCTGAGAATGTTTATCAACCTCGTCCCTACATCTTCCTCCCTAAAACGAAAGAAAATCGTGTGGAGATGGCAAGAATACGATCAACTAATATGTCATGGTAGTGAATGGGTTAACCTCTTCACTCAGGGGACATACTTACATTATTCTGGAAACGTTCAGCGATTTTACTCAAGAAAAGCCTCTCATACTGAAGGGGTTAATTACGGCTATACTCTAACTCCTCCTGCTAGAAACATCGCTCCTACGCTGAAAAAAAAAAATCGTCTGTTGGTAGTAAGAATAAACTATGGTAATGCGTCGTCCTATTGGAGTTAGTTATCCTAATCCAGTCCACTATCCCCCCACCCCTGGTCCTATCCGCAGCTTGTTCGTGTCTGTCCATTCTCTTCAGTCAGGTGACGCATTCTGCCGGTTTGTTCCTGCTGAAGAAAGACGATTTTATTCATTTCATGGGAGACTGTTTTTGGTGGAAGTATCAGTAAAAACTATATTAATCCCTCTAGTTCAAAACGTCTCTCCTATAGTAAATAAACTTGTCTGCGGGTTGAAGGAATACAATAAAGGGACGCAATCGGACTGTGAGGTTTACTGATTCACCTTGTGCTCCAATGTCCTCATCCCCAGACGTGTTCCTGTCTATCTATCCTCGATCCTCTCTCCCAAACCTCCCATATCCTCATTCCAACTGCAACACATTGCCCCAACATCCTCTCTTCATTACTGATCTTCTGTTCACACCTTCAGCCAGCACACTATCCCCTCTCTCCTATCCCCGCTGTGCCTACCCATCCTCTCACCCTGGACCTCTCAGTCCTCGCCCAAATTTCACCATTCTCCCCTCTGTATTCTATCCATAACTAATCTTCATCTCCCATCCAAACCAAGCCACTACTACTTCCCAATCCCATTCTAAATTATGTCGGTCTTTCGGCCCATTCCAGACCTCTCCTATCCTCGGCCGTATTTCAACGTACGGTATCTTCTCTATTTCCCTCAGTCCTTTCTATGCCTCTCACCACCCATCTTTCACTTGGCTATCATCTCGCCTATCCCGTCTTTAGCTATGCCTATCCTCCCAGATCTCTCATATCCTCGGGAATATCTCATCCCCATCCTCCCTATCATTCTCAGTCGTATCAAGTCACTCCACTCCCAACCTAACCTCGCCACCACTATCTCCGTTCTCATCTTCAGTCCAGGTCCTTTCTATCTTTCTTCTCTTTCCAAACCTTTAGTATCCTTGGCCAAATCTTAGACAACCCTCACTATTCTCTTCGGCTTTATCATGCTCCACTGCTTCCATCTGCAACCAACATTACCTTCCCTATCCCATCCCTAGCCGTACCAATCCTTCGTCCTATGCCAGACTTCTCGTAACCTCGGTCATACCTCATCCCATCCTCCCTATCCACTTAGTCGTTCTAAACTCCTCTCCTCCCATTCATAGACAAGCCACCGTTATCTCCCCTACCCGATCCCCAGCGTGCCTATCCTTCCTTTCGTCCTTCCCGGCCACTGTTACGCTGCTCTCTGTCCTACCACCATCCCTCCACTCCCTCCTCTCCCTTCTTCACAGTCATTCTCCCTGTTTGTCCCTACCCTTTTACCCTCATACAATCGTTATCCATATCGGTCATGTTCCTACCCTTAACAACCCTCGGCTATGTCCCTTTCTTCCATCTCTCCCAGTGACCTTCCATCCCTCATAGCTACTTCCCGACCCTCTCACCCTCCTTGTTCCAACATTTCATCGCTCTCAACTACATTCCATCCTTCTCAACCACATTCCATCCTTTACAACCACCTTCCATCTTTTCAACCACCTTCCATCCCTCACAATCATCTTCCATCCCTCTCAACCACTTTCCATCCCTCACAACAGCCTTCCATCACTCCCAACCACCTTCCATCCCTCTCAACCATCTTTCATTCCTCTTGACCACCTTCCATCCCTCTCTACCATCGTCCATCCCTCTCAGTTACCTTTCATCCCTCTTAGCCACCTTTCATTCCTCTCGCCCACTTTCTATCCCTCTTAACCACCTTCCATCCCTGACAACCACTTTCCATTCCCCTCAATGTTTACCATCCCGCTCAACCACCTTCCATCCCTCTTAACCAACCCCGCCGGTACCTTCCATCTCTCTCAGTCAACTACACCGAGCTCTCATTATGTTACAGTTTTCGTATGCTTTTAATAAACAATAAATCCCCACAAAAATACACAAAAATTCCTCCCAAATTCCTTCGTTACCTGTAAAGTTGACTGACCATTTTCCCCCAATTTACAACGCCGGTATGAAATATATGGAAAAAGTTGTAATATTCTGAAATGCATCTCTGAGTTATATTAAAGCCTGCCCCTGTAATGAGAATAAATTTGTGTGGTATCTTTATCGTTGTGTTGTTTTTGGTGTCTCTGCACTGATATGAAATTGGCCATAAAAGACGATGGAATAAAACAGCTGATTTTTGGACCGGAATTACGAGAAGGCTAAAATTTTCTGTCGTCGATGTGTGTGTGTGTGTGTGTGTGTGTGTGTGTGTGTGTGTGTGTGTGTGTGTGTGTGTGTGTGTGTGTGTCTTATTTGTGAGTTTAAAAAATAAAAAGGGACATGGTAATATTTTCTCAAGGTCTTTCAATCAAAAACAGATCTTAGTTTCTAAATGGAATGAAATTTGTTTGTGAATCTCAGCCCAGATTCTGGTTCTGAATCTTCCCTTTATCTTTCCTTCGCCATCGTGTTTTTCCCTTTCATTCGTAATTTCAGCATTATTCGTCTTCCTGCTTTGTATTCTGAGACACACACACACACACACACACACACACACACACACGGAAAGAGAGAGAGAGAGAGAGAGAGAGAAGTAAGCAGATAGGTCGAGAAGGGGGGAGGGGAAGAGGGAGGAAGGGAGAAGAACGGTGCAGGGGAGAAGGGGGAGGGGGCCAAGTTAGGCATGATTGCGAGGAGGTGGGAGGGGGGGGAGGAAGCATGGGTAGAAGGAGGCAAGTAAGGGAATGGATGATGAGAGAGGGGAAGGTAGGTGGATAGAATTGTGATGGGGAGAGGGGTGCATGGGGAATGGAGGAGAGGGAGAGAGGGAAGTATGAGAAGGTGAGAGGGGAAGGAGTAGAAGGAAGAGAGGATGGGTCTGCGAGGGTGAGGAGGGGGGGGAGTTGTATGGAGGACTAAGGAGGGGAAGGAGAGGGGGTGGGAGGAGTGACTGGAGAAGGAGAAAGAAGAGTAAATAGGTCGGAGAGAGAGAGAGAGAGAGAGAGAGAGGAGTATGGGGAACAAGGAAGAAGGCAGGGAGAGTGATGATAAGAGAAAGGGAGGGAGGGAGAGAAGGGGAGGATAGAGATAGCTCTGCTAAGGGGAGACAGTAGAAGCGTAAAAGAAAAAAAAAGGGGGTGAGGGAGGGAGCGGCGAAGGGAGACAAAGAAAGAAGGAGGGAGACAGAGATGAAGAGAGAGGAAGGGAGGAAAAGAAGTGCGCGAAGGTAGGTCTGCGAGAAAGAAGCCGGAGTGTAGGGAATGAGGGAGGGAGAAGGGAGAGGGAGAGCAGAAGGGACGGAGGGTGAGGGGGAGAAAGGTATGCAGGGGTGTGGGTGGGCCTTATGTTATGGTTGCTGACGGGGGAGTGGCTAGGCATGTGTCTAAAGCACCTCACACACACACACACACACACACACACACACACACACACACACACACACACACACACACACACACACACATGAATAAGTTAAGCACGTTCCCAGTTGCATTCACACACACACACACAAAAAAAAAAAGGAACCATGTTAAGTACATATACAACTGCACTCACACGTACGCATGCATAAACACCTGCAGGATTCATCTGACAGTGCACACGAACATAAACACACACACAAACAAACACACACACACACACACACACACACACACACACACACACACAGGTAATGATCACAACCATCACGTGATCCTCATCGACCTGGTGAATTACACACACACACACACACACACACACACACACACACACACACACACACACACACACACAGAAATAATGTGAGACACGCAGCTGCATTCACACGTGCGTATGTCAACACCTCCAGCACGCATTTCTGGTGTACACACACACACACACACACACACACACACACACACACACACACACACACACACACACGCCTTCAAGCATCCCCACACACGCACCAACCCAGCACACGCACATACGCACGCACACGCCGCCCTGCCGAGCCTGACCGCAGCCACGCACACACTCCAGCAGCACAACTTTAACGCTGGCGTGGTAGAAACAGCACTAGTAATCTATTCCAGCTATAACGCCACACGATATTATTCTGGTGAGTGTGAGCAAAGGAGCCTGAGACTGTAAATAATGCATCCTTTAACCCTCTCTCAATCGGGGCTTTCAATTAATAACAGACAAATTTTCTCAGCTGACAATGAATACAGGACCTGAGACTGCAGTTACGACTAAACCAGGTACTTCTGGAGAATCTCTAATATCATTTCCACCTAATACCGGACGAATATACTTAACTGATAATAACTACCTCATTGAAGCCGGAGGGTGTTAATTCTGAACCAGCACCCTTTCCATGGCTGGAACAAATCTAGTATTCTACACCAGCTAATGACTGTCGATTTTATTCTGGTAATAATGAGGCGTAAGTGCCCTGAACGTTCGGACTGTCACAGTTAATAAGATCATCGTTAGGCTTCTCATGTGGAATAACTCGAGTATTCTGTTTCTGGTATTCAGGCCTAATAATGTGTTCCTGTTATTCTCTTTCCTGAATAATCTTCCACGTAATAACAGTACTCTATACAATGACTGAAATATAAAAAGATGCCATCGTCTTAATCTCTTCAATCCAGCAATTACATATATACACCTACCAATATATCCCTACTCATACACCTGCCAATATATCCCTGTTCATACACCTACCAATTTATCTTTACTTACACACCTACTTTACTTATATACCTACCAATTTATCTTTACTCATACACCTACCAATTTATCTTTACTTATCATCATCATCATCATCATCATCATCATCCGGACCTTCTTTCCCACCCTAGGGCAAGGTGAAGAGCTGCAATGTCCAGAGAGCCCACATCTCCCCAGTCCCATGGACCACGCTTCCATTCACTCATCATTCAAGCCCCCGGAATCCTGGCTATATCGGATACGCCAAAAAAAACTCACCACGTTCTGTAGCTTCACATAAACATATCCGACAAAGTCAATCCGGACGCTGTCACGTTAAAAAAGGGTGCCAAATCCCTGATCATGCACTTGTCACAATATTCATTCAGCCAGCTCGATTTCTTGTCAATCTGGTGGATGGGGACGCCCATCATCCACTCACTCACTGTAGGGATGCCGTATAGTCTCTACACTGAGTGACAAGCCAAATGGTTTCCTGTACCCAGGAAACCATTTACTACGCTGGGTGGTAACGATATAACCGGTGCTTTTGGCCGGGTTAAGTGTCCCCCAGATTTCCCTATCCAAAATCACTTAATCATGGCAGTGGCTTCATCTTTACTTATACATCTACCAATGTTATGCTCACTCATCCACCTACTAATTTCTCTTACTCATACAGCTATCAATTTATAATCACTCATACACCTACTAATTTATCTTACACATTTACCAGTCACATCACAACCAAACTACAGTAAAATTTGTATTAGCCCACTCTGCCCGAGGATTTACTCTTACAGGCAATTTTGGTTAGCACCGGCCGATTATACTGTGGTCAACATCAATCGAGGATATAAAGTTTAGGAGGGACGTCTCAGTGTCATGGGATTTATGTAATACCTACAAAACAAAATGATTCCCTATGAATTCAAGGTCTAAATATTAAATACGCCCACTATCCACTCATTTAGTTAAGTACGGCGAGTGATAAGCCAGCTGGTTTCATGTAACACAGGAAACCATTCACTACTCTGGGTGATAAGCATTTAACTTTACGGACGCGAGGTGATCATGTGGGTTAAGGGATTCCAACGAGATATGATTTAAATCCGTGAGAAGGGTGGCGGAAGTCTTCGTTCACACCTCCAGTGTCCAGAATGAGTAGCCTAATCAGCCATCTACGCTCCCCAGATGAGACTGTCAGACGTATGGATGGATGGGACAGTGAAGGAATGGGTGACGTATGGATGGATGGGACAGTAATTGCTATGGGGACCTGTTCGTCGTCAAATATGATGAGGATCGCTGGTGGATATTTGTGCCACGGATCTACAACTTGAGGCTGGGCTCTAGCCGGCACGCACACAGGCTTTGGGTGTTCATGTTGCAGTTCCCCTCACGCCTACTGCAAAAACTCAACCCGCTGCATGGCCTGGCCTATCGTGTGTGTGTGTGTGTGTGTGTGTGTGTGTGTGTGTGTGTGTGTGTGTGTGTGTGTGTGTGTGTGTGTGTGTGTGTGTGTGTGTGTGTGTGTGTGTGTGTGTGTGTGTGTGTGTGTGTGTGTGTGTGTGTGTGTGTGTGTGTGTGTGTGTGTGTGTGTGTGTGTGTGTGTGTGTGTGTGTGTGTGTGTGTGTGTGTGTGTGTGTGTGTGTGTGTGTGTGTGTGTGTGTGTGTGTGTGTGTGTGTGTGTGTGTGTGTGTGTGTGTGTGTGTGTGTGTGTGTGTGTGTGTGTGTGTGTGTGTGTGTGTGTGTGTGTGTGTGTGTGTGTGTGTGTGTGTGTGTGTGTGTGTGTGTGTGTGTGTGTGTGTGTGTGTGTGTGTGTGTGTGTGTGTGTGTGTGTGTGTGTGTGTGTGTGTGTGTGTGTGTGTGTGTGTGTGTGTGTGTGTGTGTGTGTGTGTGTGTGTGTGTGTGTGTGTGTGTGTGTGTGTGTGTGTGTGTGTGTGTGTGTGTGTGTGTGTGTGTGTGTGTGTGTGTGTGTGTGTGTGTGTGTGTGTGTGTGTGTGTGTGTGTGTGTGTGTGTGTGTGTGTGTGTGTGTGTGTGTGTGTGTGTGTGTGTGTGTGTGTGTGTGTGTGTGTGTGTGTGTGTGTGTGTGTGTGTGTGTGTGTGTGTGTGTGTGTGTGTGTGTGTGTGTGTGTGTGTGTGTGTGTGTGTGTGTGTGTGTGTGTGTGTGTGTGTGTGTGTGTGTGTGTGTGTGTGTGTGTGTGTGTGTGTGTGTGTGTGTGTGTGTGTGTGTGTGTGTGTGTGTGTGTGTGTGTGTGTGTGTGTGTGCAAGAGAGAGAGAGAGAGAGAGAGAGAGAGAGAGAGAGAGGGGGGGGGCAGGAGGGAACACGTTTGCCTTCTTGTCCTCCTACGCACCACTACCTCATTACTATATTAGGCTTTTACCTGAACTGTAAGAAGAGATTAACACAAAAATATGGTTCCCGTCATGAAGAAGTGCTATGAATGTATGCAGAGCTATTTTTTTTTTTTTTTTTTTTTTTTTAATGCGTTCGACTCTGGGCATAGGCTTCACAGCCTGCTATCAAGGCCCAGCAGTCCTCCTACACACCAAACACCTCTACATGTCACCACTTCGGCGCTAACACCCACCGTCCATATTGAATACATGCTAGGGCTGTCTCATACAGGACTGGTGTATTGGTATTAGCGGGGGTATTTTTACGACATGTCGGCGGGTCTTCTGGTAGATCAGTAAAGCCTGATTTAATGAAATTCAAATCCTTAAACTGTTCCCTGCCCCAGCCGGGATTCGAACCTGGGTCCGTTAGGATTGCAGGCCACCTCTCTACCGATTGAGCCAGGTGTTGGAAAAAGAATGTAGAGCCAAGTGTCGTAGAAAGGATGTAGAGTCAGAAGGTGTTTTGGAAGGGATGTGGAGCCAGGGAGTGTTATAGAAAGGATGCAGCGCCAGGTGGTACAAAAAGACTGCAGTGCCATGTGTCACTAAAAGGGTATAGAGATGGTAAGTGTTTAAGGAAGGATATAGAGCCAGGCAATGTTACAGACAGGATGTACAGCCAGGAAGTATTACAGAAATGATGTAGAGCCATACAGTCTGCCACTGGGCTACGTGAAAATAGGACGAAAATCTCCAAGCTGAAACAATTTTTCTACCCTAACATCAACGCCTTTGACTTTTCAGGACATATTCCAGGTAGCATTGGAGGCTTCGTAACACCTCTGTCTTCAGCGATTTATCATTCATATTATTCCTCAGCATTTTCTTGTGTGCCACTTATATCGACATCTATCTATCTATTCTATATACCTAGGCTGCTTCCCCCAAGGAAGCAGCAAAGGGATACTGAGATGTGTACAGAATAGATCGCTAAGAAAGAAGTGCTATGAAATGTGTACAGAGTAAGTAGCTAAGAAAAATGTGCTATGAAATGTGTACAGAATAAATCGCAACGAAAAAGGTGTTATGAAATGTGTACAGAATAAATCGCTACGAAAAAGGTGCTATGAAATTTCCAAAGCCACTTCGCACGACACCTTGAGGGAAATCTGTAAGGGAAACTACTCTCATCGCAAACACTGTTTATGTAAATACTGTAAATTTTTGTATCATCGTGTCATGTGGGGAGATTGATTCGTCCAAGGGATAGAGACAGAGGTGGACAAAAGATGGATAGAAAAACGGGAGGGAAGTAGGAAAGCGGAGAGGAGAGAAGAGGAATAGGAGGAAGAGAAGATGGATATGAGGAAAGTGGAATCGGAAAGCAAAGAGAAGAGGAATAAAAGAGGAACAGGAAGAAGAGAAAATGGAGAGAATGGCTAGAGGGGATTAAAGAAGCAGAGAAGAGATAAATGAAAGTACAGAGAGAAGTGATGGACAGGAAGGGAAGGGAGGAAAGTATGGATAAAGACAAGAAAGAATGTGAACAGTGCAACGGGAAAATGGAGCTGGAACTTAGGATGAAGAGAAGATAATTTTGAAGACTGCTTTTTATGTGTTTAACTTTGGGCATAAACTTGACAGCCCGTTCCGTAAGGCCCAGCAGTCCTCCTACGTGTCACAGGCCTTGAAATATTACTACTTCGACTGTAATACCCACTGTCCCTCCTGAGCACATGCTAGAGCTGTCTCCTTCAGGATCATGATTGTATTAGCGTTTTTTTTTTTTTTTTTTTTTTTTTTTGTTGGTGCGCCTTATGGAAGATTAGTGGAAACTGATAACAAAAAACAAGTAAGTAAATAAATAAATTGTTACCTGCCCCAGTCTGGGATTGAACTGGCGTCCTTTCGAAGAACTGATTGCTTCTCCAACCACCTGACCACCAATTTCCCCTAAAGAAAATTACAAGGAGAGAGGAAAGTGAGAAACTGAAGAACACAGGAACGTACAGCAAAGAGAGAAGAAAGTTGGAACGGGGAATGGGAGGACAAGAGATATGCAAGAAAGAGACAGAGGAGACGGATGTGAGAAGGAGGGAAGAAGGAAAAAGTGAAGAGGGAAAGGTGAGGGGATGAGTAAAAGAAAAAAGTGAGGAACAGATGGAAATGAAGGGGAAGGCAGAAGGAAGGGCAAAAGTAAGATGGGTGAAAAAGAGGAGGAAGAGAGGTGAATGAGAAGGAGGGGGCAGGAGAGAAGGAAAGAGAACAAGTGGGTGAGGAGGAAGGATGCAGAAAGAGACGGAAGGGAAGCAAAGGAGAAATAAGGAAGTAGGAAAAGAAAGGAAGAATGAAAAGAGGGAGAAGGAAGAAGGAAGGCTTGAAGAGGAAAGGAGACTGAGGTCGGTCAAGGGCGGAAAAGTGAAGGAAGGCATATGGAAGGAGACAGAAGACAAAAGGGTGCGGGAAAAGAGATTAAAAAGAGAAAGAATACGGGAGGAGGAGGAGGAGGTCGAGACAAAGCAAGGGCAGAATATGGGAGAAGGAAGGAAAGAAGATGGATGATAAAATGGGCTAGACGGAGGGGAAAAAAGAACCAGATAGAAAAAAAAAACAAGAATGAGGGAACGACGAAGAAAAAGAAGAGAAGAAGGACAGAAACGAAGAAAAGAAGAAAGAGAACAAAGGGGGACAAGAATGCAGAGAAGATGAGAGAGTAAAAGGACAAGTAAACAGAAAAAAGAAAAAATGACAAGCAAGGAAAAATAAGAGAGGAAAGGAAGAAGTAAGAATGAAAGAGGAAAAGTAACGACAAAAAAGGGGGCACGATGAAAGGAAAATCAAGACGAGAACAGAAGAAACCCCAGGAAAGATTGTGGTGCGTGTGAAGGATTCTGTTTCGTGAGCGGGGACGAGGCACATCTTGGCTTACTTGTCACTCCGGGGTTAGCGGAACGGATGCCACTGACTATGAGTAATGCAGAGAGTACAGCAGGGGGTGAGGCAGAGAGCAGAGGATATATGTGTAAAGCAGAATAGAGAATATATGAGTAAAGCTGAGAGTACAGGGTATATGTAAAGCACAGAGCAGAGAATATAGTAGTAAGGCAGAGATTATAGTTGGTAAAGCGGAGTCAGAGAGTTGAGAATATATAGGTAATGCAGACAGTAAAGCAGTGACTAACGCAGAGAGCAGAGGATATAACAGTAAAGCAGAGATTATAGCAGAGGAGAGCAGTGCTACGGGGAGACAGATGAGAAACATGAGATTATAGCAGAGTAGAGGATATATGAGTAAGCCTAAAGCAGAGTAAAGGAGGGAGTTGACGTTATATGAATAAAGCAAAGATTATAGCTGAGTAGAAGAATATATACGTAAAACAAAGACTGAAGCAAAGAGTGATGAGAGAACTGAGGATTTATTAATAAAGCAAAGATCAAAGCAGAGGGTAAAGCAGAGTAATGGATATATGAATAAAGCAGAGATTAAAGCAGAGTGTAAAGCAGAAAGCAGAGAATATATTAACAAAATGGAGTAATACAAAAGTGGATGGTGCAATGGTTTGTACTCCACATGGTACTGGCTGCTTCGTGGCACCTGTTCCTTATCAATGTATTTTGCATATACACCATGACAGTCTCTTGTATGGTATTTATATCGCATTTATATCGGCATAGTTTGTATCAGTAACATACAAGAGGATAATAAGGTGTCATATACAGGATAAATAGCTGAAGGGAAGACGTTACAAAACCTATAGGGTCCCTTGGAATACAACTATTAGCCCAGGACCGTACTGTACGCGTATACTTGGTATACTTGCTCATATGGATGACGTATTTCAAATTTTGGTCTTGCTACTTCCAGGCGACTTTATTTCATTTAGAAGTGACTTTTCAAAGCGTAAGAGTGAGATATAACCTTCATTAACCCTACCACTAGTAGATGTCCCTATTAGGCTAGAAAAGCCCTAAGACTTAGCAGTTTTGTCATCAACATCCTGGATGATAATTCCAATATACATATATATATATATATATATATATATATATATATATATATATATATATATATATATATATATATATATATATATATATATATATATATAATTTTTCCCCCATGTAGCACTAGCTTTTAATCTATTCATTCCGGCGCGTTCATACAGCTTTAGTGAAACTTTCTGATCTGGAGGGGTCATAAATTCCACAACTACAAGAGATTTCTCCAAAGCTGCAACAGATCGTCTAATTGCTGACCACTTTAATAAAATGTAGCAAAAAAATAAATAAATAAATAACGCACTTGATACGAAAGGAAGTTTTCATATCTATTTACTTGGGTATTTGTAGTATGGTGGAGGCCACATGGTATATGCTCAGTCTTCCCTTCTTATTTCTATCTCGTTCCAAATACTTTTTAGTTTGGTGCATTTTTCTTCACCAGTTCGCTTCATTCTTGGCATAATTTTTCCCCATATACCTTTTTGATTTTTTGTATTACGTCTACAGGGATCTATGGGGTCAAAGGTCAAACTATACGACTATAAATTTTTGGCTACTAAGTTCATATATGCTCATTTATAACAATAACAATTTGCACAGTAAGACATCAGTGTTCTGTGGCTGTGTGGAGTACCGCACATCCTCGGGTTTGTTGGCAAGATTTCATTACCATCACCAATGAACTTTGGTTATGTATTCAAGTGTTTCAATTTATTTGTTTGTTTGTTTGTTTGTGCAAAAGGTAGCTCAGAAAGTTGTCATCGTATTTCTATGAAATCTGGTGAATAAGTGAGCAGTGAGTTAAGAATGAGCTGATGAGATTTTGGGGTGGATCCGGTTCCAGATGTAGGCGTTGGTGGATACATGCGTTGTTTGAGATTATGTAACACGGCAGACTAAGACCTTAGAGTTAATTGGTTATATGAGACCGCAAAAGTATTCCTATGACAGGAAAGAGGTATTACGACAGTAGCCTAAATCTTATATTTCATTGGCCTAGGCGGAGGTATGCACTCTCTCAATGCTTTCAGTTTTATTTATTTTACTACAGTACTCGTCATTAACTTCATCAATAGCATGACATTCTTTTGGCTTATTCTTGCTACCACCAGAATGTTTATTCGGATCTGGATAGATTTTTCAAACTGAAGGAGTTACCTGTAGCCTTCATTAACCTTTTAACTGCAAGGGTCACTCCTAACCTATGAAAATCGTCTTTTTGCAGCAAGAACTAAATATATTACCGGGTAATACTTCATCGTAGTGAAGGGATAAGAAGCCGTAACGAAAGGGACACTCTGACAGGACTTTATTTACTGATCTGTTTATTTACTGCGTCTAATTACCTCTTTCAACCCGAACGCGAATCCTTTATCTTGTTCTAGCTGAAGTGGGGCAATTTTATTCCCTTTGAGAAGGACCTCATGTACTGAAGAAGTTAGTGAAGGCTGTATCTATCGTTAAAAGTTCGAGGTCTCTCCTATGCCAAACAACAAACCTTTGAAGGTGTCAAGAATTAAGTAAAAAATTGGTAATGAGTTTAAAGTGGCTCATTAATTGGTGCAATAGTCTTATCATCTAGGATTACATATACTTCCATTAGGTAAAATTCGTTCTAGTTATACAAAATAAATGACCCAAAGCAATAATTATTGGTAACTTTTTTTTTTTTAAGATTATTTGTTATACTTCATAAAAACCGTGGTTATTGGCATTAATATAAATGCTCTGGATATGCACGTAATGTAAATGCAACTACAGTACCGTACTATAAATGCTACAGCACTACCAATACCATTTTAGTAACCCCTCAACTAAGATAGCTTTCCCACATACTTCACAAATTTATGTCAGCAGGGAGAATAAATTAATCATTTTACCAACAAGAGCTGTTGTTGTTGTTGCTTCATCCCGGTCCGCCTGTCCAAGCAGACCTATCCACCGTAGGTAAGCTGTTGTTCCTATAAGGTCACTCCATGTGTTTCTTACACCACTGATGCTGTGTCTGTCTCAGTGTCATACGTGATATGCTATGCTCCATGTGTTCAATGATGGGGCACCTGCCATCTGTGATTCCATCCAACCTGAATCAAAGCTGGTAACTGGAGATGTCCTCATCTAAGCCTTGCTAGGTGTATTCGATCGGCTCTAAAGATACCTCTGATGGGTGGATGTCGCTAAGCGGGCTTGAGATAAAGTGTTCTGATGAAGATGCTGTATTGCCCTGCATGTAAAATAAGTATGTAAATGTGTCCTCACTACTGGTGTTGGAATATTTGGAGGTGGGATATTGTTGAAGAGGGTCCAGTAATGTTTGCGTAGCGAGTGTTTTATGTGTCGAGCTGCGTCGTATGGCTCTGTCATATAATGACAAGGGTGGTGTGTGTTGGCACAGACTTCCGCGTAAAACTGTGTGCCAGGGAAACTTTAGTTTCAAAGCGTAGGTGAGCTCTGGGATTGGTGTTGGTGCAGCCAGTGATGATGCGTACAGCGTTGTTCTATATGGTCTGCAAGGCGCTGTAGTGAGTGTTAAATAGGATGGGGCCCATGCCGGGGAGGCACAGGATGTCACTGATCCAATATATTGTTTGCTGAGAAGTAATGGTATTTCTATTTGTTACCCAAAGTCTGTCCCTGTAAGTGCCCTGAGAATGTTGAGTCTGGAGATGCACCGCCTCTTGATGTTTTGTATGTGGTCCTTGATAGCAAGACGTGTTCGAACGGAATTAATACTTTTTACAGCTCGTTCGAAAGTGACGTTTCAGTTGTCTTAAAATATTGATATCGTATTTTCGGTTTGAAAATGGTAGTCTCAAACCCTTCAGTATGTGAGGTCTTCCTTAAGACGTAAATCATCATCTGGCGGTGGCAAGAATATGGAAAAAATTCATCATCCAGAAGAGGTTAACGTATTTTGTTTTTATTCCTTTCATTGCGAAAGACAGTGGATAAATTCATGTGGGGATCGGAAGAGTAAAATAAAGTAAAAACCGCCATCGTAGCGTCGGAGTTAAGGATGAGTTATGAATGAAATGACCTTCAAGTATACGCTGAGCTGGGAGGCAAGGGTGGCTAAATCATCTCAAGCTGAAGAGCCTGCATGTGGTGGACCTAACAGCCGCGAGTGTTCACCATAACAGTTTGCATTTTGCTGGTGCCACTGTGTTCTGACTCACAAAAATTCCAAAGAGTCTGGAGCGGGAGTGAGAGGAGTTCAGATGGCTGGCAGTGGACTCGTGGCTGGAGCTCACGCCGGTACTACACCTCCCTCCCGCTTTCATGCACATACACACACGCACCCTATCCCACTGCCCCTCTGTGCGCTCACCACCCAAACACACTTTATTGTACATCTCGCCACTCTAGTACCCGCATGACGGGAGATGCTATTGAAAGAACGGTCAGAATCGGTGCATATTCAATTATACTGAGGGTCTTGCAAAATGGTGAAATTGGCAACTCCCCCTAGGGTTGCTGGTTGCAACTTGGTAACCCAGCGCGCGCGAGGTTAGTGCTGAGATGACGCTCTGTACGAGGGGGTTGCCACGGTCCCACGCGACACTCTCCTTCCTGCAGCAGTCATGGGAGTGACTTAGAGCTCCTTGGGAAGTGCTCAGGCTGACTGCTACGACTGAGGAGTGATTACGCGCTGGTACTGTGAGTGTGGTGGTGCATCAGGACGCTCCCTGCCTCAGCCATGCCTTGGCAGCCTACAAGTTTTACACCTGACCAGAGAGCAGAACTGTCAGCGTGGTGGGAGTGTAGGAGACCGCCGCAGTGAGTCGCCAGAGCGAAATTAGCAGTCACTGGTGCACTCTGGTGTAAAGTTTATTATTAATACTTTTGGGTTCGGAATTCCCCCTCCCGCTCAAGACGACCAACAGCCTACCTGCAGAACTCAGGATGATCCAATCTCTGGACACTGACCCTCGCTGACGCCGCAACCGCTTGTACAAATTACTCCAGGTAAATACCCCACGCCTATTATCCTTTTGCTTGTTTTTATAGGCGGTCCAGTATTCGCTGTAAGAAAAAAAAATCCAGTTAGGTATAATGATATATTTACGGCTTGCATGCTGATGTTTTTATGAGCTTTGGTGATCACCTGTACGTGTGTTGCTGTTGTTGTACAGTACAGTAAGTATTAATCTCACGCTTCGGGGAGTACTTCTAATTATAAGTGAAGATTGTGGACGCTTAGTTATCTCTGTGACACGGTATCGCTTGTGAATGTTTTAAGACAATAGAAAGCAATTTTATCTTTATATACATACATATACTTTTCTGAAACGTGTGAAGAGGGGGAGTACCTGTAATTGACCATGCTCATTAGTTAAGCTCAATTATGTGTCATACGGTGTCGCGTAGGGATGATTACTTTAAGTAGTTCATTATTAGCAGTTTCAACCTGGCATCGTAGATCAATAGGCGCTTTTACCTGCAACACGTGAAGTGGGGAGTACCTACTTGTAATTGAACGGTTACATAATGAAAGGAAGTCATGGGATACGGTTCTAGTGGCTAATTTAAACACTTTCCTCGTGATACTGTTATGGTTGTTTTTGCCTGCAACGTATGGAGTGAGCAAATTCTTGTAATTAGACATGTACAATAGCTATACCCAGTTATGTGATAGGGTGATGTGCACGGATACTTAATTAAGCACTCGTTAGTCAGTATTTGCCATGACACTGTTGGTAATACATGTTTTCATTGGGAACGTTGGAGATGCGTGTGTGACAAGCATACAAGAGGATCATAAAAGTGACTTAACTACGGTCATCATCATGTGTTATGTTAGGGAGACGCTGAGCCAATCAGGACTGTTTATGTTCTCAATTCACATTCTGCCCGATTGCCATGGCGTCATTCTTTATTCGTATGTGAGCCAAGTTTCGTGGTGCGTGCGAGATGCTTATCGGGGTACATATCAACCAACGTCATTGTTCTTCGTTACGCATTGATATCACACTGTTCCACCTGGGCGAACTACTCTCAATCCCTATGTATGTGTAAGCGCGTCGGAGGTGTATGAAGGAAGTGCTGACGTCAGAGTAGGCATGTGTTGTTTTTGCCCGGGTGGGTTTATGTAGCTCCGTGTCGTGTAGAGTGCTTGGGTAGGTCTGTGTATTTTCGTGTAGTTTGTCTCTGTAGCTTCATGTAGTTCGGGTGTGTAGGCTTGTGTAGGTAAATTTGGTTGTGTAGCTTTATGTAGGCTAGTTCGTCTGTGTGGGTTTGTATAACTTTGGTGGATTGCGTAGGTCTAAGTAGTTCGGCTGTGTAGATTATGTCCTCCGAGTGAGTAGGTCTGTGTAAATAGGCTGTGTAGCTTTGTGTAGTCTGGTTCTTTAAAACTGTGTAGGGTAGTTCAGCTGTGTAGTTTTTTGTAGGTAGGCTGTTATGAGTAGTTCGGGTACATTGATTTGTATAGACTAGTTAGGCCGTCTAAGTTTGTGCATTAAGGTTCCGCGGGCTGCATGGTTTGCAAGTTCTGTAGTTAGGCTGTGTAGGTTTGCTGACGGGCTGTCTAGGTCTGTGTAGTTAGGCTGTGTAGATCTGTGTAATTAGGCTGTGTAGGTCTGTGTAATTAGGTGGTGCATGTTTGTGTCGTTACGCTGTGTAGGTTTGTGTCGTTACGCTGTGTAGGTTTGTGTCGTTACGCTGTGTAGGTTTGTGTCGTTACGCTATGTAGGTTTGTGTCGTTACGCTAAGTATGTTTGTGTCGTTACGCTGTGTTGGTTTGTGTCGTTACGCTAAGTAGGTTTATGTAGTTACGCTGTGTAGGTTTGTGTCGTTACGCTAAGTAGGTTTGTGTAGTTACGCTGTGTTGGTTTGTGTAGTTACGCTGTGTTGGTTTGTGTAGTTACGCTGTGTAGGTTTGTGTAGTTACGCTGTGTAGGTTTGTGTAGTTACACTGTGTAGGTTTGTATAGTTATGGTGTGAAGGTTTGTGTAGTTACGCTGAGTAGGTTTGTATACTTCAGATGTGTAGGTTTATGTAGTTACGCTGTGTAGGTTTGTGTAGTTACGCTGTGTAGGTTTGAATACTTCAGATGAGAAGGTTTATCCAGTTACGCTGTGTAGGTTTGTGTAATTACACTGTAACGGTTTGTATACTTCAGATGTGTAGGTTTATGTAGTTACGCTGTGTAGGTTTGTATACTTAAGATGTGTAAGTTTATGTAGTTACGCTGTGTGGGTTTGTGTAATTACACTCTGAAGGTTTGTATACTTCAGATGTGTAGGTTTATGTAGTTACGTTGTGTAGGTGTGTGTAGTTACACTGTGTAGGTTTGTATGATTATAATCTGCAGGTTTGTGTAGTTAAAACTTGTAGGTTTGCACAGTTAAGTTTGTAGGTATGCAGAGTTAAATTGTGGAGGTATTTCTATAACTAGCTAGACTGCGTAAATTTGTATAGTTAGGCTGTGCTTGTGTTGAAAAGCTGTACAGAATTCTCGTGCCAGTTGGTTTGTGTACTTTATCTGTGTAGAACCGTGTAGGTCTGTTTAGAGAGGATATGAAGGTCTGTGTAGTTAGACTGTGTATGTAGTTTGGCTATGTACCTTTGTGTAGTTAGGCAGGTTGGGTTCGTGGACTGTAGGTATGTGTAGTTCGATTGTGTATGTTTGGGTGTAGGGATGTTTGGTTAGGATGTGTGGGCGTGTCGGCTTGGCAGATTGTGTAGTTCGGCTATTTATATCTCTGTAGGTTTGTGTGGTTCTCCTGTGTAGGTGTGTGTAGGTTATGTGGTTACGCTGTGTAGGTGTGTGTGTGGGTTATGTGGTTAGGCTGTGTAGGTATGCGTGATTCTCCTGTGTAGGTTCTTGTATAGGTTCATTTGGTTTAGCTGTGTATGGCTATGTGGTTTCCTGTGTGGGTCGGTGTGGTTAGACTGTCTAGGTTTGTGCTTGTGCGATTCTCCAGTGTATGTCTGCGTGGTTCGGTTGGGCAAGTTTGTGTGGCTACGATATGTAGGGCTGTGTGGTCTTGTGTAGCCTTGTGTGGTTACGTTGTGTAAGGTTGTGTGGTCCTCTTAAGCAGGTGTAGGTTTGTATGGTTACGCTGTGTAGGGTTGTGTGGTTCAGCTGTGTAGGGGTATGTGGATTGGCTGTGTAAGGCTGTGAGGTCCTCTTGTGTGGGTTTGTGGTTACGCAGTGTACGGTTGTGTAGTTACGCTGTGCAGGGTTGCTTGGTTCGGTTTTATAGGGTTGTGTGGTTCGGTTTTGTAGGATTGTGTGGTTACGCTGTGTAGGGCTGTGTGGTTACGCTGTGTACAGTTGCGTGGTTCGGTTTTGTATGGTTGAGTGGTTCGGTCTGGTAAGGTTGTGTGGTTACGCTGAGCAGGGTTGTGTGATTCGGCTGGGTAGGGTTATGTGGTTCGGCTGGGCAGGTTTGTGTCTAGGTTTGTGTGGTTGGGCTGTGGAATGTTATGTGGTCCTCATGGGTAGGCTTGTGTGTATATTCGTTTCGTTTTCCTGTGTACGTATGTGTGGTCTGGTCGTGTAGCTTTGTTTCCACGCACTGAGGACTGCAGCAGAAGCCTCCATCACATTCAACTACTTAACCCCAGTTTTAGTCTGTTCTGTGTGTGTGTGTGTGTGTGTGTGTGTGTGTGTGTGTGTGTGTGTGTGTGTGTGTGTGTGTGTGTGTGTGTGTGTGTGTGTGTGTGTGTGTGTGTGTGTGTGTGTGTGTGTGTGTGTGTGTGTGTGTTCATAGCTAACTGTAATTTTACGGGACTGAATTAGGTATTGATGTCCTTGCTTATTTTACTAAATTTATCATACTTTTCCTCATATTTATGTGCGTTGTGTTGCTGACCCACACAATTTCGTGTGGTAGTTTGATTTCATGAGTCAACTGTTGTGTGTGTGTGTGTGTGTGTGTGTGTGTGTGTGTGTGTGTGTGTGTGTGTGTGTGGACTGTATTCTGACGTTTAACTGGCATCTCTCTGATCTTCACTGATCTGTCTGTTTGATGTATCTGTATTGCTTTGTGGGAGGACGTGTTTTGGTTGTCTGCACTGAACCGTTTTTGTATGATATTTAGCGGCTGTTAGGTGTTATAGTTCGGTAGGTTAGAGAAAATGAAACCTCAAATGTGTCCTCTCTCATACACTACAAGACTAATAAAATGTGCTTGTGCGTGTGTGTGTTTAGGCGTTCTGGTGTGTTTTCACATGCGTGTCTATTTTCGTGCGTGTGTGTGTCTGCCTAAGTGTGTTTTGTTGGTGTGTCTGCTATTGCTTATGTTTTGATGGCTATGTGTTTTCGTTCTTGTGTTTTTCCATGCGTGCGTGTCCGTGTACGTGACTTACAGCATGTGTGTGCTTTTGCATGCATGTGCGGTGTGTGCGCTTCTGTTTGTGCATGCGTGTGTCTCTGTATGCTTGTGCGTGTATGGGAGTATGATGGGAGTATGACTGTATTAAAGAAGCACTCCTCTTTCTATGTAATTACCGTATATTTTCACAGCCTCGCCCATCGCGTGCTACCCATGTGTTATGCTTGTTATAAATTGGTAATATTTGCGTGATTTCCTTCATTTCATCAGGCATACTGGGAACTCTAAGTCTTCCGTAGTCTGACTTTGGGTCTTTATAATTTTAACAGTAAATTCGCAGGCTTGAAAAATGAGTGAATTGATCCCGTTTCACAGGGCACTATAATCCATGGAATCAGGTGACATAAGCTATTTACATTGCTGTGATATGTTCTCGATACCTATGAACGAGTAGAATAATCTTAGGGGAGGCATTTGGTAACGAAGGGGCCAATGAAAACTCTATATCTAATCCCCAATTCGATCTCTCTCTCTCTCTCTCTCTCTAAAAGCTATATCTAACCCCCAGTTCGAACCCCCCTCCCTCTCTGTCTGCCTCTCTCTCTCACAAGCACACGCACTCACACACTGCCACGCCTCATATATTGCCACATCTCACACACACCACACACTAACACACAATAGTGCCAAACATCTCTTAACTTACACTACTGTGCCACACATCTCTTAACTTACAGTATACTGTCACACTACACAGCGCCACACCACTCACTCTCACTGCCATACCCCACCACACCTTCAATTGCTGCATCACATACTCTGTCGTATTAGTCTATCACAACTGGGTATACAATGGTGAAGACAGTCAATATTAAAACAGCATCGAGGAAAAGTCCACTGTACATGACACAATTAGCAAGCTAAACGGTCATACTTTTAGTGTATTTACCGTCATGTAATTTGGTATATATATATATATATATATATATATATATATATATAGTATATATATATATATATATATATATATATATTATATATATATATATATATATATAGGCTTTATATACGGTATATATATATATATATATATATATATATATATATATATAGTATGTAAATGGATGTTTGTCTTTCACTTTCCGATCTCAGGCTTGATATTATGGTTCGCTGTCACACTTGCCGCTACCACACATCTCACTCCCACAACTCCACTACCACACCACACAAGCACACCTCTCACACAACTCCACTTCCACAACTCACACTACCACACCTCACATTATGCAACCACACAATATCACACCACATTATCCAACCTCACACAACCACACCTCACACAACCACACCTCACTCTACAACACCTCACCCTACCACACCTTAAGCTACCACACCTACCGTGTCCATTGCACAGACTTTTTTTTACATATTGTTTTCTTGTGGTTTATTCTTATACTTTCATGTATTACCCGTCCCCGCCCCGGAGGAGCTTGTTTTCACTCGGTTTGTGTCTGTCTGTCTGTCTGTTAACAACTTAATGTGAGAACAACTGTTGCGATTTTGACAAAAATTACAGGGACGATGGGCTACGACCTTATCACCTAATGAAACTTAGGGCCAAACCAGGCCAGGCCCCAAGCTGTAGGCTCAGAAAGATAAAAAATAAAAAATAACAAAAAGGAATAAAATCGATTTTTCGCCATAAATCCTTTCACCTTTGTCATATCGACATGAAGCCAAAACCTAAAGGTGCATCTTTCAATATGCATCCTATGACAAGCCTCATTACATCAGGGAAATCACCCCCCCCCCCAGATAGCGGTAAGGGGGTTAATGTCAGGTGGGTGGGTCCTAAAATTTCACATGGGCATAAAATCGTCAATTTTCACCCGATTTACTCCAAATTTGATATGTGACATCTTTGACTAGATATCCTGTTGTGTTTATAGGTCAGCACTAAAATGACTGCCGGGGACGGGTTTGCTGTGTCTTGGCCCCGCTTTTTGTGTATTTTTTAGGTTCGTATTCTGAGTGGTTGTTGAGATACCGCATACCTCTTATTCGTTGGGTATTTCTTCCGCGGACTGGCTATATAGCAAAATTCCTCTTGTTTGCTATCACGGTTAAACAGGTCAGTGTTAAAAAATGCAAATAGCACACAGGAGAATGTCATGTGTTATATGCAAACTAAATGTCTAAGGAATATGTGCTACAAAGTCCTCTGTGCCTGTATGCGTAATATTTAAGTTAACCCGCTTAACCCAACGACGTAATCTATTTTCCATTCTTCTAACCTCCAGACGATATTAGGCTTTGGAGAGACCACTGATGTTGACGGGTGGAACATTAGCTACTTCACAACCTGATCTGTCTCCCCAAGCTGAGTAAAATCTTCTTAAGGTACCAAGCATAAAATACAACATGCGCATCGTTGTGAAGAGAGTAAAGGTGTCAGCGCACTCGTGAGCCATAATTTCTGCTCGCTCTATACCCCTGACTCCTGCTGAAGCGAAATCGTAGTTGGGTCTGACACCAAGCGAACATCAATTTGTCAGTGTTAACGTGACAATTCGATTATTTGCTAGACTACACGAGTGACAGCTCCATCATGACCTGCTTCTCATGTAGTAAAGCTTCAAGGTACCATTTCAACACTGAACGACAGGTCACTGTAAGTAGGAAACGCTGGCTATGACTTTCCTTCAGCCAGTGATAGGGATGCTGGGTGAGGGGAAACTATTATTAACGAATTTACTGTTATAGTTAGTACTGCCTGTAGGCCTACACATTCTCAAACCTGTATCAGAGCCTAATGAGATCTTACTGACATAAGTAGTGGTATTCATAGGGTAGGCTGGGTAGGAATTTCAATTTATCAAGTCGGAACCACGGACGAGTACAACATTCTTACCTTATGCAGGAAAAAGAGATCGATATTATATGATACCTATGACAGACGATATATATATATATATATATATATATATATATATATATATATATATATATACATATATAAGTGGAATACTGAGCTTTCGTCTATTGCGTCAAAACATCTTCAGAGTAATACAAGAGTGGGGGATGAGAAAGCTCATATAGCACTACAGTGTCATCACTCTGACCGCCAACTACTGAATAAGTTTGATACAGTTTAACACAAAAGTACGGTAATAAAAATAAGATATACAAACATTACATGAAATACCGCGTAATAAATGAACTGCCCATGTAGTGAATTATACGTAGCCTACACATAAATAATCATATAAAAACAAATATTCGAACGAAAGAGAGAGAGAGAGAGAGAGAGAGAGAGAGAGAGAGAGAGAGAATGTGGTAAAGATAGACAGAAAAGGGAAAAAAGAGAAAATTAAAAATTATTAGTATTACTAAGTTTATAAGCATTGCTATTATATTAGGATATTATTCATAATATTACTGTATGTATCTACTTATCCGTGTACTGTGTGTTTATGTATCATACTTATCACATTAGGTCATTATTAATATTTATCTATGTGTAATTTAGTATGTAAACTTTGGCAATTTACTTAAAATTTCATTTAAAGTCGTGTTTATATATTTTGTCATGATTAATTTTGTTAAAATATACCATTATGATAAAATGTATTAAAATTTATTCGCCATCTGGCGTCTAAGAGATGATATCGGAGGGTTATACAAGTTTCCTTCTCACCTCTCACTCTTTTATTTCCCTGGATATGCTTTGAAGCATCAGACGAAAGCTCGGTATTCCGCTTGTCATATTCCTAGCGAGTTATACTTTACATTATATATATATATATATATATATATATATATATATATATATATATATATATATATATATATATATATATAGATATATAGATATATATATATATATATATATATATATAGTTTCAAGTGATGTTCCGAATTCTTCTCCAGTATATTAATGTGTTCCGCCTTTGGCTACTATTTTTCTGTATGTTCTGTAGTGTTCTACTGAAGCTATTATTTTGGTGTTTTTCTTCAGATTCGTTAGCTTCCCTATGGCTTCCTTATCTCTTCCATCATACTCCGTCATTCCTAGTGGTTACTTCTGCAGCTTATCTGTTTGCATCTCAACAACAAGAATCCCCAATACGATACGCTTCACGTGGGTGCTACGGAACTCACTAAGGAATTCATGGTAACCGTTCTAATTTTGCAGTTATTTAAGGGCTGGTATGCTCGCCAACACCACAGCAGAAAGTGACTCCAGAAGCAAAAATAGTGAAGATTTCGTTGCTTAGTATCTTTAAAATAATTCCTGTGGAAGCAACCTTTAAGTAATATTAATATCCGTCATTTCTTTTTCTGATACTTTCCGTCACTACTAAACCAAGCCATTAATTCCTTCAGCCCAATGACGTAGTTTTATAATATATCCTTGGTTCAACCAGAATATTAAAATAATCTTAGAAGAGCCCTTTCGGTGTTCCTTCTTACTGTGTTGCACCCCATTATGAACTCTTTGATTTTGCGTTAGGCTATGTTCTTTGATTTCTTGGACCAATTTTAATCACTTCGACCCGAGAACTTCATCTGTACTTAATTCTTACTACCACTACTATTACTACTGCTACTACTACTACTTTTACTGTTTCCAGATGATTTTATTCTGCTGAGATAAGCCTCCTAGACTTTCCTTCCTTTTAAGTTGTAACCTTCAGAAAAACTCCTTTGATTTCTTCGAGTACTTGATTCCCTACAACACGCGAAAGTCCTTTAAGGAATACGTGGACCAGTCAACAGATAAATGGGTCAAGGGAATAATAGCTGAGGAGGCCAAAGAAGTCAAATCAGGCTGATGGATAGAGGCAAGGGAGGGTGAGGCTAAAAAGGGTGTACAATTGAAAGTCAAGAAAGGGGATAGGGGCGCGGGGTTGTGAATAGGTAGGATAGGGGCTAAGCCAGTCAAGAGGGTGAGGGTGGTTTTATGTGGTTTATTCTTGTCGCCACCAGGCGATTATATTCAGTATGGCTCAGATTAGATTAGATTAGATTAGATTTGATTAGGATTGGTTGGGCTGGGTTGAATAAACTGAGTTGGTTAGAAAAAGTTACAATAAGTTATGAGAGGAGCTAGAGGAATGGTGAAGATGTGCGCTTTTTGTAGTTTATTTTTGGTAACAGACGATTCCATTCAGCTTAGGTTACGATGTTAGGTTAGCTTAGGATTGGCCAGAATAGGGGCCCAGTACGGGGTGAGCGGGTGATCTTATGTTTCATTCTTGCTGGTACCAGACGATTTTATTCAGCATAAGATACCCCTTCCCCACTTCCCTGTAGATCAAGCCAAAGGACGTCGTAGTACATTCTTCCTATCTCCTGATGATTTTACTCAGCTCAGGAGACACTACTAAAACTGGGGGACTGGTTTAAATCTTCACTATCACCTCTTCACCGACAGGGCGTTTTCCTAAGCTGAATAAAAATCATCCTGTAGTGATATGAATTAAAAAAGGTATAAAGCATCGTCGTACTGCAGAGTTTAGGGAAGACCCCTCGTAGTGAAGAGCTCAAAACCGGTCTCCGCGAACTGCCGCTTCCGTTCCACTCGTCTTGTTTTAAGCGTCGATTTTTTTTGCTTCCTACAGATTTTTGTAACTTTCTTTTATTTACTCTATTTATTTTTTTATGTATTTATTTATTTATTCTTTGCTTTGAGGAGGCCCATCTTACTGGCGTTGTTAACCTTGTAAGAACGATGATGGTTTTGTATTTTCTCTTCCATTCTGAACACACGCTTTGATGCGGCCAAGGATACACCCAGTACCACCTTCCTGACGATATCGTCTTTCTGTTTATTATTCGTGATACACTGTGACGTTTTTATTCTTGCTACACTCTGTTTTTATTCTTGATACACTGTGACGTTTTAATTTATGATACACTATTATTATTCATGGTACACCCTGACGTTTTAATTCTTGCTACACTGACGTTTTAATTCATGCTACACTGTTCTTTATTCATGATACACCCTGACGTTTTTATTCTTGCTACACTGACATTTTTATTCTTGTTACACTGACGTTTTAATTTTTGCCACACCCTGACGTTTTTATTCTTATTACACAGACGTTTCTATTCTTGCTACACTCTGACGTTTTATTGCTACACACTGACGTTTTTATTATTGCTACACACTGACGTTTGTATTTAGCTTAGGAACACGACACATTTAATGTGGGTTTTATCTAACCCCTCCAGTTAGAAAAATCTCCTCCCAGCTGAAGAAAATCGTCTGGAAATTACAAGGAAAATAATCGAATTCAAGGGTTTAAAGTGGAGGGGTTTAAGATGGTTCTGTATAACCCCTTCAGTTCCACAGGCCTTTCCGAAGTTGAATCACGTTATCTGTGGGTGGCAAATTATAAAAGTGAAGATGACGTCATCGTACTGCGGGAGGTTTAAGATGATGGATGGGCCGTCAGAAGGATGATAGGGAGGGGGGGGAAGGCGAGAAGAGGAGAGGACAGGACAGGAGAGGAGAGGCGAGAGGAAGAGAGGCGAGACAAGGCAGGTCAGGATAGAATCGGAAAGGATAGGAGAGGAGAGGAGAGGAATGAGGATAATATAGGATAGGATAGGATAGGATATGAGAGGATAGGATGGGACAGGATAGGGGTTGATCGTTGGGGACGACGGTGTGCTAGGTTAAGAAGCTTGACCGTGTTCTAGCTGGCACAGGAGGCTTCGTAACCCCCTTTCTCTGGGATTTATTTTGCATTATTACCTTAACATTCTATTGTGCGATATATCCCGGTTTATCTCTTAAATACTGACACAGTTTGCATCATTAATATACCGTACAAGAGGAGACACTTTTCATACTAGGAGGGTTAAATATAATCTTCGTTGGCCACGTCACTACAAAGACTTTCCCATAAGATGAAGGAGAGAGTCCGGATGTAGCAAAAATGGCAGAAAACGTCATCGGACTGAAAGGGTGAAAACTGAAATCGCGAAGAGGAAGGCAAGACACTAACTTATCACGACACTATCCGAAGCACGTAACGATGCTGGGACGTGC
This sequence comes from Coenobita brevimanus, assembly GCF_032717465.1. Taxonomy (NCBI): domain Eukaryota; kingdom Metazoa; phylum Arthropoda; class Malacostraca; order Decapoda; family Coenobitidae; genus Coenobita; species Coenobita brevimanus. Next base: position 33,227,987 of record NC_137000.1, read on the forward strand.
CCGGCCTCTCTGTGTCACTGCTAACTGCTTTTTGTAATGTGAGATGCAGGCTAATTCACTTTAATAACATAGGCACTCTATTAATGGCCGTAAGAAATCAGGGGTCTTCCTGGCACGCCTTACTTTAAATTTTATGCACACAGCCGAAAGAGACAAAAGGAGGAAGAAGTGGAGGGACTGATAAAGAAAGCGTGAGAGGATGTGGGAGGAGGGGAAGGAAGAGTGAAGTTTGGAGAGAGAGAGAGAGTAAGAGACGCGGAAGAGAAGACGGGAAGAGAGGGAAAGAAAAGGGAGAGGAGAAGGGACGAGAGAAAATGTGAGTGCGACATGATTATAGACGTAAGAAGGAAGAAGGCAAGGAAGTCAGAAGAGGAAGCGAGAGGAGAGGTGAACGGAAGGGAAAAGCAAGGACTGAGGAAATGACAAGGGTTAAAAAAAGAAGAAGCGAAGAAAAGAAGAGGAGAAAGAAAGGGTAAAAGGAAGAGAAGAAACAGAAAGAAGGAAAGACGATGAGGAGAAGGAAAGAGAGAAGATTCGAGTGTCTTATTACCGAGGCAAAAGGAGAAAGAAGTTAAAGAAGAAGAGGAACCGAGAGGAGAGGTATAAGGAGGACAAGAGAAGAAAATGAGGAAGAGAAGAAAGGAAGAGGGGGGGGGAGGAGAAAGACGAAAAGGAAGAGAGGGACGCAGGAGGAGGAGACAAAGAGGAAAGAAAAAGAGAAGGGAAATGAGGGTGCTATGACAAAGACGACAAGGGGGAAGAATTAAAGTGCGGGGAGTGAGAAGAGGAAGCGATTGGAGAGGTGAAAGGAAGGGAAGAGCGAAGATCAAGAATAGGTGAAGGAAAAGGAAAAGGAAAAGAAGAAATAAAGAGGACGGAGAAGAGAGGGGAAGCGGAAAAGGAAGAGCAGGGATGGAGAAGAGTAAGAGAAGGGAGGGGGAAGAGGAAGAGAAGGGAGGGGGAAGAGGAAGAGAAGGGAGGGGGAAGAGGAAGAAGAAGAGGAAAAACGACGCAGCCTAATTGTGATAAGATGAACCCGAAAGGGGAAGGAATTGAAGGGAAAGGAAAAATTGGAGAAGTGGTGAAAAGAAAATGAAACGGTATCGAGGCTTGCAAAGAGATGAAAGGAAGAAGAAGGGGAAGAGACAAGACTCTAAAATTTAGGGGAGCAAGTTAAAATATTGGGGAAAAAACAGAGATATAAAGAAAGAACAGGGGGAATTATAATCAGCATCGTTACCATCATCATCATCATCTTATCATCATATTTCTACGTATCATGAAAGCAATGGGTAAGATAAGGAAACAGGAAAAGGAAATCACAAAATCAGGAGCACTGTCATCAAAGTGTCCTGTGAAATGGGCCATGCATCCGTTCGCTAATTATCCAAACTGATATTCTCAACTCCACCCCGCACTTTAATCATCCACAATATTTTTGCTACAACCTGATAAATCCCCATCGCAACACCTGCAGGTTGCAACCGTTCCATCGACTGCAAGATTTACTCTTTCAACTTGAGGACATCTTTTTTTTTTTTTTTTTTTTTTTTTTCCGCTATCTACGTGCGAGTATACTCAGCTTATTTTATTTATTTATTTTTTTTTTTCGAATTGTGGGGTTAAATTTTGTCTTCATTAGTCGCCTGAACACGAAAAATATTTCCACAGTTGAGGAAAATCGTCTGGATATAGCTATCAAGATATGAATAAAGTCCTCGAATTGAAGAGTTGAAAAAATAAATAAATAAAAGACTGCAGCCCTTCTCATACTCGGTTCGCCTACTGTTCCACTGCGTCAGTTTCAGACGTAGGGAATAATCTGTCGCCTTCCTCCATTACCCATCCTATCACTGAGAATCATTTGTGGCCAGAGAAACAAACCAAGCCTCTCTCACTTTAAGAATTTCACCCACGAGAGGAAAGTGGGAGGAGTATGCGTGAAGTATTAGGGGAACTTCTGCCCCCGCCTGTACACCTTCAGACATACCGGTACTTCATCCATTCGTTTTTTCCTCCCCTCCCGTCAGATCTTTTACTTATTCATCGCTCATCCCTCACCTTCTAACACATAATTTCCCGAACCATAATATGCCAACTTCATCTTCCTCGTCCACGCCTCCTTCTCACAGGGCCTGAACAACTGAGGCCGGAATGGGATAAAGTAGATTTTATTTTTTTTGCACAGAAAACTCCCAAGCATTTCTTCAAAAGCAATATATGCATAATACACCTTTTCATTACCTTTTATTGGCATGAGTTTTATATTTTTTTTTTGATACCGAATTTGTTTGCATAAGCGCCGCACAAAATGATCAAAAGGTGTAATATGCAAAATAAATAACTGAGGATGAGTTGCTACGAAGCCTCATACGTCATCTAGAATACAGCCCATATTCTAACCCAACTTACTCAATCGTCTAGGCTAGATCGGAAAAAAAAATCGCAAAATCAACACCTGGTTTCACTGTCATGTTTTGGGTAGGATGTTTCTTTGTGACAGCTGTACGAGTAATGAAGGTGATTGAAAAACTGAATATCCAAAGATGATCCAGTAAAAGAAGGGACTGTTTTAATCTGTATGCCAATTTACGTCAGATAATAGGGTCACTCTCTAGGCGGGTTTGGGATGTTCGTAACCTCTCATCCTAAAAGACTTATTTTGTATATTATTGTGTTTTATTTATACCTTTTCTGATTTCGACATACTTTGCATCCATAACATACATGAGGGTATTCTGGTGTAACTAACAAAATAATTCCGTTAGAAAATCGTGTTACGAAAGGTACGACACTACTAACAAGAGCCCATGTCCGGTGCTGGCCTCGTCGTGTGGACAGGCCATCAGCAACCGGACTTCTTCACATTGAGGTCTTAACCGGGCATACTCTAACGTTTTTCACTTTCCTACACTGGCTTTTATAAGAAGAAATGTTTTATCCAGATTATGACTTTGTGAAACGCAATCTTCCAGTTATTATCCCGATATACACATCCCCAATATACTGTCAGAATATTTCCTATGTCGACCTCAGTGTGAATAAATCACTCGTATTACAGTCTACGGTACCGGCCCACCACGTTTCCCGTCTATGCAAACACATGCTTCTACCCATTAACTCTTTCGGTAAGTTGATATATGCTGTTTATTCTTGTTGCTACTAGGCGATTTGATTCAGCTTGGGGGAGCCTCTGCTTGTGAAATGGGTAAAATAAGTTTGTATCTAACCTCTTCTGTTTAGAAAATCCATCCTAAGCCAAATAAAACCGAAAAACGCTTCACCAAAATTAAACAATACGTCCTCGGGCGGAAGGGATTAAATATCAGACGTCTTTACTTCTTATCTTTCACAAACACAGCTACATTTAATACGAGTTCATTTAATATGGCTTAACACGTGTACATTTAGCACAGCTTAACACGGGTACATTTAACACAGCTTTACATGGGCACATTTAACACATCATAACAGAGGTACATTTAATATAGATTAACACAGGTATATTTAACATAGCTTAACATGGGAACATTTAACACAGATTAACACGGGTACATTTAACACAGCTAAACACGGGTACATTTAACACAGCTAAATACTGGTACATGTAACACAGCTTTCCATGGGTATAATTAACACAGCTTAACACGGGTACATTTAACACAGCTTAACACAGGTACATTAAACACAGGTAGGATAATTTTAACACGGCCACAACCCTTTTCCCACCCAGTTAATGTAAAATCTTGGCCAGACCCACCACCTTCTGCTCCATCTCTTCACACCCATGCCACACCAAATACCCAAACCCCATACACCAATAAACTGCGTGTTGTGAACGCGTGACGAGCGAGTGAACGTTCGTACATACGCTTAGCATCATAATTTCATCTTGGTATAAACTTTCAACGGTTCTGGTGACGTAGTTCAACAATAACAGAAGAATAATTGAGCTAAATTGTTGACACTCTCTCACCCCCCCCTTCTCTCTCTCTCTCTCTCTTTCTCTCTCTCTCTCTCACACACACACACACACACGCACACACACACATACACATGCACGCGCGCGCGAGCGCTCAATCAACCTATGACTGAAAAACAACTCTTACCTCGGATGTGTCCCTTTCATAGTGCTTTACACAGATTTCACTGCGAAGTCAATTGAAGCCCTCGATACATTTCCTTGGAAAGCTGGGATTCCAAGGGATATGTTTGGTCTCATGGGTAAATACATAGCTAAAAACAAAATTTGTTGACTGCAGTTCCTACGGTACCTGCTGAAGTAATCTCCTCTCTATCTCACATAGTAAAAGAGTTATTAGCCTATGAAAACCATTGCGGTCGGGCCGTGTCGTGTCGGACCGGGCGGCTCATTTCTTAACGTAAAACATCACATTTGCTCGCTTCGCTCGTTCACTTGTAATTAACCCCTTCATCTCGAGGACGCAAATGTTGGCTGAATTCTTGTTGCCACCAGACGATTTTATTTAGCTTTGGAGAGCCAGTCGCTTCGGATTGCAGGGATTAGTTGCTGCCTTCTTTAACCTCTTCACCCTGAGAGGCCTCCCGTCAGCCTCATGAAATCGACTGGGGATAGCATGCATGAATAATAATGACTTCCGTGTAGTTAAGAGAATAACGTGATTTGGCCAGGTGTGTGTGTGTGTGTGTGTGTGTGTGTGTGTGTGTGTGTGTGTGTGTGTGTGTGTGTGTGTGTGTGTGTGTGTGTGTGTGTGTGTGTGTGAGTGTGTGTGTGTGTGTGTGCGCGCGCGCACAATACACAACAAACATGGATGTATTGTTTGAGTGTACGTTGTGTGTAGTGTGAGTGTATGTGTGCCCGTGCGTGTTTGCCTGTTATCGGGGGACGCGCGCGCGCGCGAGGACATGCGTGCTTGTACACGTGCATCCTACGTATTACTACCCAGATAGTGCCTTTTTTCTCGTCGCTGAGGGTCGTATACTGTATTTTTATGCTCAGTGTCTGTAAAGAGTGTCCTTAATTTTTCTGTTTGCCATAAAAAAAAGTTCATAAAATTTTGAGTATATTCTTTGGCAGCCTCTTCTTTGTATGTATAATATTGATGTATCCTTTCTGTTTCTCTTAATGTACCAAAAAAAAAAAAAAAACATGGAGTACATGGCTCACTTAGAATTATCTGCCTCATCTGTAAAGAAAATAAATTGAGCAGTAACAGCGCTCATTGTGAAACCATAAATCATCTGGATAAGGATATTTTTTGTACCCATTGTCTCTCGCCATCCACATGTGTAAAAACGCACGTGACACAGTATACCGGATGAAGCACAGTGCTGTGCTACACGTGACACAGCACTGTCTGTCGCTCAGAAATACTTGTGCTGTGAAATTATTTGCTGCACAGGGCAATTACGCCACGAAATGGATTTGGAAAAGAAACAGGACTATTTGGTGTACGGTAAAATACCGGAGAGGTATGAACCGGAGATACCTGTGGCTTGGGATTACACACAACCCAGCACACGGTAAAGTCTTATTTGTGGCATAGCTAAATGCGCGACACAACAATTTAGTAGGTGTATCACCATGGATGATTCAACACTGCAGGGAACGTTCCAGTTTACGTTCCGTACTCGTGTCTCTTTTCCGAGCACAGCTTTGAACGATATACAGTCGAGACGAAAATTCGTTTATTATTCCACTGAGCCCATTTCACGTTTAGGGCTGGCCGGCACTTTCCTCCCTGACGCATCGTATCAAAGAGCATCATTCATGGGCAGACAGCTTAGGAATGCTTAGGAACGGAATATCTCCTGGCAGAGGAAAAGTAAAAATCATATATACGACGAACTTTTGTCCCCGACTGCACAACACATTATACACATGCGTCAGAAGTAAACAGTAATTTGGCCAAGAAATGCATGTGGCACAGAATAGCCCATTTGTTGCAGAGAATAGTCAACACCTGGCTGGGACCTGCAAGTGGCTCTGTGCTACATGTAACACTAACTGGCACCTGGCACTGAGCTACACACAGCGCACCACGAGTCATAGCCCCAGCACACGTAGCATCAGTGTAAGTAACGAGAGTATACGGCGCATCAGTATAAGTAACACGAGTATACGTAGCATCAGTATAAGTAACACGACTATATGTAGCATCAGTATAAGTAACACGAGTATAAGTAGCATCAGTATAAGTAACACGTGCATACGTAGCATCAGTATATGTAACAGGACTTTATGTAGCATCAGGAGGCCTATAAGTAACACCAGTATACAGTATGTAGCATCAGTATACGTAACACGAGTATACGTAGCATCAGTATAAGTAACACGAATACACGAAGCATCTGAAAAAGTAACACGACTTTACGCAGCATCAGTACAAGTAACACCAGTCTTGGCACATAGGCTACTGCTTAGCTTTAACCCAATCAGTCCAAGGATTTTCTTCAGGTCTGGTGAGCCCGTAGTTGTGCAATCCCTCCAGTCAGGAAAGTTTCTAGGCTGTGTGAAACTGAACGAAGGAATTAAAAGTGTGTGTGTGTGTGTGTGTGTGTGTGTGTGTGTGTGTGTGTGTGTGTGTGTGTGTGTGTGTGTGTGTGTGTGTGTGTGTGTGTGTGTGTGTGTGTGTGTGTGATGTGTGTGAGAGAGAGAGAGAGAGAGAGAGTAAACTAGCTAACCCTTTCACTGTCACTGATTTCATTGAGCTTAAAATCAACAACAACAAAAAGTTTCATGGGTTGGAACAAAATATTGAGTTCAGTTATTGGGTAGCCACTTCACTCCGATGGCGCAGATTATATTTTATTCTTGCTAACTCGAAGCGATTTCCTTCCTACGATTTTTTTTTAAATTGAGGGGTTACATAATCTTAACTAACACTTTCAGTACAAGAGACCTTTCGTAAGTTCAATAATATCGCCAGGAGGTAAAGAGAAAAATAAAGAATAATTGAATAAGTAAATAAAGTCACAGGATTGAGGGGATCAGAGTGAAAAGAGAGAAATTTTTAAAACCTTTCTGCCATGGTAAGTAAAGCTGGTCTCAGTAAAGCCCTATGACATTTATTTCCTATCCAACTGGTTAACCAATTCACTCTGATTTTATTTTTAAGTGGGAGCATCTCTGGGAGTGGCCCCGTCCATCTCTCATTAACGATTTTCGGTAAAGAGATGCTTCACTTCCGTAGACTTGGCGACTTTAGCGAAGCCAAACCATGCCAAACCACACACCATACCATCCTCTCACACCACATTACACACCATACCACCCCTTCACACCACACACCAAGAACTTTAAACGAAGGACCCTGAAACTCAATCATCTAGTACTTTTTTGTTTCTTGATACCTTCTGACGACCTGGGTTTGCATCGGAGACTTTCTGAACTGGGGGAAGGGTAAGATAGTCTTCATCAATCCCTTCACTAAGAGAGGTCTTTCCATATCGGGCCAAATTTGAAGACAGGAATAAAGAATAAAAAAAAAAGAAAAAAAAAGAAAAAAGAACGTAAAGAAAAATATGTCAAGGGAGTGAAGGGCTAACCATTTAATTCAGACGATGTGTTTTATAGATTTATAGATGATTTTATGTAGCTCAGGAGAGACGTTTCGTACTTTGAGGAGGTTAGATACAGCCTTCGTAACTTCTTAAGTACTGTACTATACAAGACGTCATCCTTAGCAGCAAATCAATCGTCCGCAGACGGCAAGAATAGGATCAGAAATGATGTCCTCCAACTATAGGCCGTAAACACTGTGAACGCCACTATAGAGCCAAGCAAATAGATTATACGGTCATTTTCCTGAGGTCTGGCGGCCCTCATATGTGTCACACGCCTTCACATGTCACCACTTCGGTGCTAATACCCACCGTCCATACTAAGTACAAGCTATGGCTGTCTCATTCAAGAGTGATGTGATGGCATTAATGAGGATTTTCATGGCATGCAGCTGGGTCTTGCAGAAGATTAATAGTATCTTCCTGCAAGAAATATATAAATCATTAATCTATTCTCTGCCCTAGACTGGTACTGAACTCAAGTCCCATCAGAGAGCAGACCACCTCTCTAACCACTTGAGCACCGGTGTAGTAGCGTTAGTAGAACATCGATACGGACAGTGCATCACAACACGCGTAGCTTGTTTGCTTGTATTGATCCATCCCATGACGACGCTGTATTAATAATGTGCAGTGTAGTGTAGTGTAGTGTTGTGTAGTGTAGTGTGTGTGTGTGTGTGTGTGTGTGTGTGTGTGTGTGTGTGTGTGTGTGTGTGTGTGTGTGTGTGTGTGTGTGTGTGTGTGTGTGTGTGTGTGTGTGTGTGTGTGTGTGTGTGTGTGTGTGTGTGTGTGTGTGTTCCATCATATTTGGTCGTGGCTTTAGTGATGCAGACGAAAGAAAAAGGTAATTGAGTGGCAATCCGGAAAGGAGCAGAGGAAGAAGACGTCCATTGTACTTAACAAACACCTCTCGTGCTGGTGGGGTTAAAGGAGAGTGTTTTTCACCTTTTCACTACAAGGTGTCTTTCCTGGGGGAGAAGAAACGTGTCTGACAGTAGCAACATTAACAAAAGCCACAAACAAATGGCATAATCTTGCTATATGAATTAAGGGTTGGTGGAAGGGGAACTAAAGACTTAAGACTAACTGGTCAGAGTAGAGAAGTTCGGAAAGGTCTTTATCATCCAGTAGACTACGATATGATGACTGAAATGATAATGATGATGATGATGATGATGATGATAAGGAAGATGACGGTAAGGAACTATAAGAACGACGACGACGACGACGATGGTGATGATGAAGACTGTACCTTATCACTGTGGGTCTATACCGTACCGAAGAGTAACCTCATACCAACATGCAATCCTCCTCCATTTTATATAAATTACAAGATGAACTTAAACAAAAAAAGGCGGTAGGGGGAAACGAGAATTATTATTTTTGCATAAAAACAAATGCAAGGATCTAAATATATACCATTTTTTTTTTTTATTGCGGTTGGCTGTGACTGAAAATATTTGCTCGCCGTAAGAATGTATAAAAATGTAAGTTGTTTTATAGGCAGTTTCGTTTTATGTTTTATTTATTTTCTTACTACAGCGATAAGTTATATGGTTGTGGTTGCTACGTAAAAATTTTGGTATCTAAATCTGATATGCCAAAAAGACAGATTATTATTATTATTATTATTATTATTACTATTATCGCCCGCCTTGAAGCGATAATGTTTTTGTCCGTGTGTGTGTGTGTGTGTGTGTGTGTGTGTGTGTGTGTGTGTGTGTGTGTGTGTGTGTGTGTGTGTGTGTGTGTGTGTGTTCCCATTATATCTCATGAATGGCTTGAGCTATCACCGTGAAACCTTCGGGGTATCAAGATATGGCCAAAATCTTGGACGAGTTCTAAAATGGACACTCTGGGTCAAGGTCAAGGTCGCCAAAATGGCTGCCAAAGGTCAACTTGTTTTTATCGGCCGCCTTTAGCGCCATTATATATCATGAACGGCTCGACCTATCAACATGAAACCTTCAGGTTATTAAGATATGGCCAAAATTTTGGACTTGGCCAACAACATATTCTGGCAGGCAATTAGCATTCGGCTCCCGAATGCTTTTTTTTTATTATTATTAATGTACTTATTTATGGCTATTGTTTCTGTTGTTATTGTGGTTCACAATTAATTAAGTACCAATACTGAACTAGAGCTCAGCAGACTGGTGCAGTTTTGTTGCTGTCTGGGAGCGTCACGCACTGAAAGTAAATTCTGACAGGCCAAAGAGTAAAGTGATGGTTAAGAGAGAAGGTTTCTCTTAGAGTGCTGGGCTGGTGAATGGAGACAGACTTGAACTAATGAGGGAGCTTTAGTGCAGTGACAGAGAAGAGGTAAATGTGCAACGGAAGTGAAAAGTGTAATAGCACAGGAAGAAAAGTGGTGGTTTGAGTGTGGCGGCTGCAAGAGGATGGCTGGAATGAGTTTTAGTGTCGACATTAACATATGGGTGTCACACTTTGGTATGGCATGAACACGAAAACGCCAAAGTTAGAGCTGTGGAATTGGGGTGACTGAGGAATGTGTGTGGCGTTCGGTGCGTGAATAGGATAAGAAACAAAGTGATTCGTGAAAGTTGTGATGTAGGAAAATCTATGGGGTAAGTGTTAAACAGTTGTGATATGGAGAGAATGGGAGGAAACAGGATGGTGAATAGGGTAGCTATATGTGAGTGAGTTTGAAGGTGGGAGGAGGCATGGTAAGCTTGGATTACAATGGTTTTATATGTTAAATGGGTCTGTAAGAACGACGAGGCATGCAAGTTGTTGACGACAGGGAAATGACAAGCTGGGTGGATGAACTTCGTACGGAGGACAGCATGACAAATACTGGCACCCCCCGTCCCCACCTTTTTCACTTGACAGTCGTTGGATTAACTCTGATAAGTTTTTATGAAGCACATCCGTGTGGAAGGTTATGCTTGTGAGGTGGAGTCAGAATTCTGGGGGCTTGAATGGTGAGTCTGTGGCCCAATGCACTAGGCATGCTGTTGATTAGTTCTCCCTTTATCATTTTATTCTCTTTTCTTGTTATCTGGACCCAAGCTCACCCCATGTTTGAATCGGATACCGTAAGAGGCTGAGATGATGATGATGATTGTTGTAGTAGTAGTAGTAGTAGTAGTAGTAACAGTAGTTGTAGCAGTAGTAGCAGTAGAGGTAGTAGTTGTAGTAGCAGCAGTGTGTTAGCAGGGCTTGTACTTAATGATAATTGGCGTATCTCAACTCATTTACTTAGGTGGAAAAATAACGAATAAAATAATGTTGTCGTTGTTAATGATGATGATGAAATTGATGATGATGACGACAATTACTATTCCTGATGTTCCTGTTCTTGCTCTCGTTATTATATTATTGTCTCGGTGATTATGATTATTAACGCTCCTTTATGACCATGAACCCAACACATTAGCTTTATGGGTGTGATGACTAGGGGTGGGAGAGAATGAGAATCGAGAGGGGTGGTGTGTTGACGGAATAGTGATGTGTTGAGGTGAGGTGTGGTGTGGGACGGAGCGTAGAAGGGCGGCAGGCAGGTGCAGACAGAAATGGGGTAAGGGGGGTGGAGATGAGGCAGGTGTGTGGAGATGCGGAGGGAAAGGGTTGTTGGAAAGGTGAGACTTTGGGGAAAAGAGATGGAGATTGCTGGGAATGGAAGTGGAAGCTGTGAGGAAAGGAAGTGGAAGCTGTGGGGAAAGGAAGTGGAGGCTGTGGGGAAGGGAAGTGGGAAGTGGTGGAGGGAAGAAATGGATGTACTGGGGAAGGGAAGTGGAGATTGTTGGGAAGGGAAGTGGAGATCGCTGGGAAGGGAAGCAGGAGTTGTTGGGGAGGGAAGTGGAGGCTGTTGGGAAGGGAAGTGGAGACTGTTAAGGAGGGAAGTGGAGGATGTTAGGATGAGAAATGTATCTTGTCGGAGAGGGAAGTGGAGATTGTTAGGGAAGGAAGTGGAGGTTCTGGTGGAGGAGTGCAGATGTTGTGAGGAAAAGAACTGTAGGCTGTGGGGAAGAGAGGTGGAGGTTTCGTGAGAATGGGGAAGCGAAGATTGTGAGGGAGGGAAGTAAAGGCGTAATACAAAGAGAAAACAGGAGGGGGAGGTGCAAGCGGCAGGTGGGGCAGGAAGTAGGTGAGGGAGGCGAGGCAGGTGTGTGAAGAGGGACAGGGGGAAGAGGAGAGGGAGGGGGGGAATATACAGAGAAGGTTAAAGAGGGGGGAGGGCTTTGCTACAACTAAGGCTGTGTTCCGCATATTACGCTTTATTTCTATCACTCGACGCTCTCTTTTAATTTTTTTTTTTTTTTCCACTTTTTCTACTATCCTGTTCATGAGTCCGGAATCCTCGCGCTCTAAGTTTTTGTGGGAAAGGATTGGGATAATAGTGGGGTAGCTATTTACATAAATGTCGACGTGGTTTGCATAAGTAGCATTCGGCAAAGGAATATTAACATTCTATATGCAGGAAAATATCGACTGGTTTGCAAAAATAAACAAAGGATCTGCCTAGTATGGGTTAATGTTGGGTCATCCAGATTCGTACAACTGTCCCCCCTCTCTTAATAATAACATACGCGTGACTATCTACGTGTGAAGAATACCAGCATGATTTACAAAGATAAAATAGGAAAGTCAAAGAACCAAACAACTTACCAGGTTTGTCTGAAGATTATTTAACCCCAAGAATCCTGTGGCGTTTTCTTTATTATATTCTTGCTGTCTCCTGACGATTCTGCTCAGCTCTGGGGAGACGTTTCGATCTAGAGAGGAGAGAGGTAGCTGTACGAACCGTCATTGTTAAAGATTCTTTCTGAACTGGATTAAATAACCTGGAAAAGCATTAATAATAATAATAAAAATAATAATAATAATAATAATAATAATAATAATAAAAATGATAATGATGATAATATGATGATGATCGTATCAGTAGTAGTAGTAGTGGTAGTAGTAGTAGTAGTAGCAGTAGCAGTAGTAGTAGTAACTGTTGTTGTTATTGTTGTTGTTGTTGTTGCTGTAGTAGTAATGAGACAGTCAGCAGGATTGAAGGGGTTTATGCTCTCAAATCTTGCCATAACTAAACTAATGCTTGTCTTGGATGGATAGATATTTTTCCTCAAATTTTTTCACCAAATTTTAAGAAGAAACTCCACTCCCTATCTATACAAGAGAGATTAACGTACCTCATGTAAAAATAGATGCTGAGGAAAAGTTGACAGTAAGCCTCTTATTTCCTTTCATTAAAAAAACACATAACGGGTAGTCCGTAAATGGCTCTTCTCTAGAACTCCCTTTACGGTGTCTAACGTACTGTGGGGACGGCTTAGTCTGCTGGTGTGGGAGCAGGTGTGTCAAGGGACGTAGGAGATGAGTAAATGATGCTGAAGAGGCACTAATAGCCGTGACTGAGCCGTACCCGCAACACAAGAAAATGCGCCCAGTGAGGTGATGGAGGAGCTCTATATATGGACCACCTTATGTTCTTTATTTATTCATGCTGCTTCAGACGACGTTATTTAATTTCAGAAAGGCCACTTATTTGAACGGGTTTTTCGGCAACTGATCACTCCCGCTCAAAAAGTCTTTCTTATGTAGGGTAAAATTGTCCGAAGGAAGGAAGATTAAAATAAGAAAGAAGGCATCGTTGTGAAGGGGTTGAATCCACGACACTGCGGTCCTGGGTGATGGTGAGCTTGCATGAGAGCGACTGTGTGTGTGTGTGTGTGTGTGTGTGTGTGTGTGTGTGTGTGTGTGTGTGTGTGTGTGTGTGTGTGTGTGTGTGTGTGTGTGTGTGAGAGAGAGAGAGAGAGAGAGAGAGAGAGAGTCGCGACTGCCATGTTCTTTACCCGTTCAAACCAACAGCGTTTTTTTTTTCCTCTTTTTTTAATCTTGGTCTCCCAAAGATTCTTTTTTACTTCAGGATAAATACCTTCACGTGGTGGCAATGACCAAGTGGCTGCGTTGCCCGATTATACAAACTTCTCTCAACCCTATCCTTAGCCCTCACCTGCAGGATAGGTGATTGCAGGGTAACTTCACCTTGCAGTCCACAGGGTTCACGTCCGGGTGAGTCTGGGCAACAACTACAGCGATAAAAACATCCCTACCTTGTTGCTGAGTATGTCTGGTAATGCTGCATGTAAACTGATATTTTTATTATTTTTATTATTATTATTATTATTATTATTATTATTATTATCATTACTATTACTACTACTTCTGTTATTCTTATTATTATTATCTTGTCACATATACTGTACACGTAAATAATCGCCTAAATTGGAGGGCCTTCGTACATATTCGCCTCTCTCTCTCTCTCTCTCTCTCTCTCTCTGAGTCCGAGATCACTTCCTGAGCTGCGTAAAACCGTCTTGTGGTAGCCCGAATAAGATAGAAAAACTGTCACCATCGAAGGCTCAATCTTTTCAGTACGGTGACATTTTTTAAACAGCTTATTCATGCATTAATTAGACCATTTTTTTACTCGACTTAGGATGTGTAAAGTGAACGGGTTAATTAAGAATGCCTCTAACCCCTCCAGTTCGAAGCTTCTCTTAAGTTGACTAAAATCGTCTGAAGGAAGAAAGAGTAATACACTGAAATAAGCCACCGAATTGAAATAGGTTGGTAAAATCGTCGAATAATATCGAGAGAGAGAGAGAGAGAGAGAGAGAGAGAGAGAGAGAGAGAGAGAGAGACGTATTCGTGCTGAAGGTGTTGACTCCTTCACTGTGATGACGCATTTTCTTCCTTATTATCCCTACTATGGTAAATTTCCTTCATATCTTTGCAATTTCTGTGTGATTTTGTTCACTTTGCTAATCTTTTTTTAACTGGAAAAAGCTTATTATATACAAGTTTTCATTAACCTTTCCAGTTCTATGATATTCTCTTGATCTGAATAACGTGGTCTGACAACTGCAAGATTAAAATACAAATGAAGTCCTGGGGACGTAGACGTTAAAAATGCTGGGATGAAAGCCAGGCTGTGTGGGACTGAATGGGGATGAAGCTTGAGGAAGAAGGATGAAAGGGAAAGAGGAGTGTAGCTCCGAGGGTACAAGTAAGGAAAATGTGAAGAGTCGGCGGGATGAGTGTTGGTTAATAAGAAGACAGAAGGACGGAATTAAGCAAGAGGAAGTGAACTGGGGGTCGAAGGAAGGAGAACTTGGGGGAGGAGTAAAGGTACATCTGGGAAGGAGGAATCGACGAGGTATGCACTATGTGAGACGGGAGGTATGAAGAAGATTGAGAAGTGGTTGAGCATTTGGGAGAAGTGGACAAGCACTAGTGTAAGAAAACTTTGGTACCGTAACAAAATAAGAAGACAGGGCCGAGCAAGAAGAGACTGGGAAGTGGAAACGAGTGAAGGACGTGAGAAGCTGAAGGAGGAGAAAGAAAAAAGCAAAGTACAAGGAAGGTAAGTACCAGTGAATGAAAGGAGGAGGGATAAAGAAGAAGGCATGAAGAAAGGGAGGAAGATTAAGGAGGGTACAAAGACAAAGGGAGATCGAAGTGAAGAGTAGGATGGGGTAGGAAGGGCTGAAAAAAAAGGGGGGGGAGGGGGAACAGGATACGAAGAATGCCGAAAAATGGACAAGAGACTAGACAGAAAAGGTAAGAAGAGAAATTTAGAGAGAGAGAGAGAGAGAGAGAGAGAGAGAGAGAGAGAGAGAGAGAGAGAGAGATGCAAGGAAAAATGTAATGGAGGAAAAGTCAAACAATGAAGATGAGAAAAAGACAGGAGGGGACATAATAAGGATACACAGAAGGGATAGAACACATCGTAAAGAAAATAATGTTAAGGCACAGGGGAGGAAAAAGTAGAGAAAGAAGTGGGGTGCAAGAAAATGATAAACGCTGAAGAAGGAGGGAGCGAAGACAAGAAAAACAGAAGGGAAGACCAGGGATGACGCACAGAAGAGAGCAAGAAAGGGAAAACAGAAAGAAAATGTGTGGGGCAAGACGCGGGAGAAGGAGGGAGGGTGAACAAGCAAGATGGAAGGAAGGAACAATGTAGATGTGATTAAGAAAATGGAGAGGCATAAAAAAATGAAAGGGAAAAATGAAAGGAAGAATGCAGGTGACAAGACCAAGGACGAGGAGAGAGCAACAACAAGAAAGATGAAGGGAACAAACAAAGGAAGATATGATTAAGTAATGGAGAGTTATAGATGCGAGGACGATGGGGGAAAGAAGAAAAGAGGAATGTAGAGGGAAAGAGGATAAGAAAGGATGGAAGACGAGATAGAGAGGCAAGATAAATTGAAGGAAAAAAAACAAGCGCTATGTGGAGAAGAAAAGGGGGACGCAGAGACGGGAGGAAGGAGGTGCTGTCGGGAGGGACGCAGTAGGCAAATGAGAAAAGTATGAAACTAACAAGGCAGGGAGGAAAAGAAATAAGAGAAAAGTGGCGAAAACAGGAATAGGAAAAAGCTGGAAAATGTGACGACACAATGGAGGACGCCGAGAAGGGAAGCAGAAATTGAAGGAAAGAAACGAAGAGAGCAAGAGAGTACCAACTAAAGACAGACGAGGGAAGGGAGGCAATTAATATGGAAGGAAAAAACAAGAGATATGCGTGGAAGAAGAAGAAAACGAGGAAAATGTAGCGAAGAAAGGAAGACGCAGCAAATGGAGGAAGGAAGCGAGGTGGTGTAGGGAGGGCAGGGGTGAGTGAAGGAGCAAGGACAAGGGAGATGTGGGGGTAAGGGAGAGGTGAGGGGGATGGGGGAATGGGGGATGCAGCTAGACCACTCCCTTCCCCCCCCCCTTCAACCAACCAGCCAAACAACTCTGCCAGTACGCACAACAGCAGCAGCAGCAGTCTACATGTGGCTTACCTCCCCCCACCCCACCACCTTAACCACTTCAGCCGACCAACATCCCGGATTCTACTGCACCCCCCCCCTCTCTCTCTCTCTCTCTCTCTCTTACGCAAAGGAATGCAGAATCCGCCACACCCCTTCTCTCGCCTCCCTTATTTTTAATCATCAAAATCCCGATTTCTCTCTCTCTCTCTCTCACACACACACACACACACACACACACACACACACACACACACACACACACACCTCAGATGGAAAAAGGGTGACTCAAAATTTCTTACCTCCCCATACCCACGTCCCCAGAGAGCTCATAGTCTGTATTTACTCACTTATTAAGCTTATACTGTCAACAGGATCGTATGCTTGTAATTTTATTCTAACTCAAACACAGCCAAGCTAGAAGAAATTTTGAAGTAAAAAAAAAGACCAAAAATAATTATTCATTATGATAATTGCCTGTTACTGAGACTTGTTATCTTAAAAATTAAAATCTTTTGTAAATACGAACCCTCATTCTGCCTCCCATCTCTCTCTCTCTCTCTCTCTCTCTCTCTCTCTGCACCTTTACCATCAACGATCACTCACTTTCCTCCACCACCGCCAACAATACAGTCTCTCTCTCTCTCTCTCTCTCTCTCTCTCTCTCTCTCTCTCTCTCTCTCTCGCTGATGCATTTCTAACAACTCTTCCCCACTCCCCCTTAATCTCACTTTTGTCCAGCAAGATCCCACGTTATTCCTTTCTCTTTTGCATGGCGTATGCAAAAACGGCTTAATTTCTTTCATCTCATTCCAATTATATCCATGAAAACCCGGTTCGATGCTGCTGCCTTTACCTTTGTTACGCGAAAGCACTGTGATACTCTTTCTCAACTCACTTTTGTCCAGCAAGATCCCTAATTTTTCCCTTTACTTTTGTTTCCCAGACACTCCGTAATCCTCTTTCTCCTCCTCCTCACTCCCACTTCTGTCCAGCACATTTAATGAATCCACCTGTCTTACCTCTGTTACGCAAATGCACTTTGTTATTCCCTCCCCTTACCCCACTTTGGTTCAATAGGATCCCGATTTCTGCCTTACTTTTTTACGTGTTAAGTAAAATAATAATAATGATGATGATGATGATGATGATGATGATGAAGATAATTAATAATTAATAATAATAATAATAATAATAATGAGAAATAATAATAGTAATGATAACAACAACAACAACGATGATAATAATAATAATAATAATAAGTAAATAAGAATAAAGAATATATCAATAACTGTCTGTCCCATTTTGTCTCTTTTTACGTTCGAGATTTAGGGGACCAGGGCCACGCTCCTGTATTTCTGCACATTTAAGGCAAGATGACCAACTTAATCCTCTTGGTCGTATTACGTGATCGAAAATCCTCCAGTCACATCTTCGCAACAATCTATGCAAAATCGTCAATTGGTTAGCGGCGTTCTAACCTCTAGTTTTCCTTTCTTGATTCAGTCCAACGAAGTCACGGGTTCTAACTTTTCTCTCCAGTTGTATTTGGCCAAGACACTCCACAGTTCACACTCCCTCACCCCACTTCTGTGCAACATGATCACAAATGTTATCTTTTCATGTACGCCAGGGCGCGGACACGCTTCCTACAAAAATGTGTTCAAGATGAGGAAATGAAGTACAGAAGTCGTGCGACTGTGTTAATGAAGTCTGAGCCTTGAACATTTGCCTGTGCCTCGTTTCCGCTTGTCAATCACATGTTTCAGGCAAGTGTGTCAGCTTCCTTACTCAGACACTACAGTCCTACCCATCCTCCCTCGTTTTATGCCCTCTAAGACTCCGGGTTATATCTTTCTTTCTCGCCTTTGTTACCCAGATGCACCAGAGATATTTCCTTAACCACCAACGTTTCCAAAAGCGCTACCAATATTTACCTCCCGTCCCACTTAATGCCATATACGATCCTAAATTCGACCTTCTTCTTTTATCTTCGTTACACAAAGACAGTCTACAATAATCCCTCCTCCTCATCCCCTCTCTCCAATTTACCCAACTCGATTGCAAATATTACCTATCCCAGTTGTGTTACCTTTCCCACAAGTGCTACGCAAAGGCACAATAAATTCACTCCCCAGCCTCTCTGTCCCATTTCTTTCCTGTAAGTTCCGAATTCTCCCTTCCTGTGTTGCCTACATAATAATCGCCACTCCTCCCCTTTCTCCAGCTTTACCCAGGAATAGAGCAAACCTTGGTGCGTATTCTCGCTGGTTAAGGAAGCTCCCCGACACGTTTTCCTTAACGATTTATTTTTGGATATATCTGGTGTGTATCATTTTGTACGTTATTTATGCAATGTACGGCGATAATAGAAGGATTTATGTAAATCAGAAGAGGACAGCAAGATGTAACTGACAGAATAAACCGCTTAAGAATAGGTGTTAGGAAGTTTTTACCTGACGAGATTACGAGTCTTTGTCTTAAACACTTGTGTTACTCAGAATCACCATTAGGTTCTCCTACCCTCTTCTACAGGATCCCGTATTCAGCCTCTTCTCTCTCTTCGTCATGGATAAGCCCTTCACAAGCCACAAACAAGTGTCGCATTCTAAGGGGAAATCTAGGACTCATTAAAAAGTATAAACTTCCTATATAACTCCCGAAGCCCCTTTACCACCACTTGGGGCCATTTTTAAAACTATTAAATTGTATACGGTGTAAGACTGTTTATGTAAAAGCATGTCTTCACTCATATATCTATTCCTGTCTGCTAGACGGTTATACAAACGTCCCTCACATCACTATTCCTAGAAAGGAATATGGCGGACTACAGGAGAAAAGCACCTATGGACACTCCACAATCAAATTACAGTGATTAATAAAGTAAAAAAAAATGATAAACACAATGATGTGTGATAATTAGGGAGACTTTTTTTTTATCCTGTAAATCTGTAACAGATCCTTGAAAAACATTACTACCGATCAGTGCCTATGGGTCTAATTCTAAATGGCTCTGGGAATTTCGTAACACTTAACCACAGCGAATTATTCTTCACATTACACTTTAGTATCTTGTATGTTACTTATGCAAACCATGTCATTATTAAAATGATATAAATAATGCACAAGGTAAAATTCAGGTGCAGTATGCAATATGAATCGTTAAGGTTGTGGTGCCACGAAACCTCCAGTGTTACCTAGTAATTTTCTGCATCAGTGCTCGTCGAATTAGGCTGCACCCAAACTCTTGGTTTTCTGTGTTAATCGTCTTTTCTTCCCTTTAGTTTTTGCTCAGAAGCTTTGCATGCACCGTAGCACAGTGTGGCACGACTAACGCAGCAGGGATGTAAAAAAGGAAAAGAGAAAAGGGGCGCCTTCGAATTAACTTAGGGAAGAGTAAATGCGTCTTGTTTTGTCAGGCAGCCTTATTCCTCGATCCACATTACCTGCATTGTTTGTTTCCAATAACGTCACTATTATACTTCTACATTCCTGTATCGTCTTATCAGTTTGTGCCTGCTACCTCCACGCGTTTATATTCAGCTCGGGAAATACCTCGTTCTGAAGGGTTAATGAAGGATACTGCATATCTCACATTTTTCAGTTCGAAAAGTGTCACCTAAGCTAGAATTAAAGTCGTCTAGAGCTGGAAAGAATAGGAAAACCGCGTCATCGGATTATGTTGCGGATGTTCTTCCAGTTACCGCTGTTATTTATTTATTTTTTTTTTAAGGATCGTATTCCAAGTGGCTCTGGAGATTAAGTGCCATCTGTCAATGTAGCGGTATAGTGACATATGTACGAGTATGGCGGTATATGTATATATGAATGTATGTAGCTATGTATTATTTTTACCTAAACCTTATGTACTCGTCAGTCAACATCGCTCTTTTTTTTCCTTTCATTCGCAGCTAAAAAGTTTCTGGTTAAATTTTTTACGTAATTTGACTGAGTCTCTCTCTCTCTCTCTCTCTCTCTCTCTCACACACACACACACACACACACACACACACACACACACACACACACACAGACCTGCTAAACGGCCAGCTCAACAAGCCCAGCATTGGTGTTAATGGACGCCAGCAGTAAAGGAACGTCACAACACTGATGTATCACCTAATTCTCTCTCTCTCTCTCTCTCTCTCTCTCTCTCTCTCTCACATACACAACTATATCATGTCTGCCTTTTTTTTTTTTTAATTCCCCTAACTACAATCGGCTTCTCCAATGGTCATTTTTGCACCGGCACTCGCCAAGAAAGAGCGGGTGTTGTTTTAATTGACGCGCGCGCGTGCGTGCGTGCGTGCGTGCGTGCGTGCGTGCGTGCGTGCGTGTGTGTGTGTGTGTGTGTGTGTGTGTGTGTGTGTGTGTGTGTGTGTGTGTGAAAGCATTTTTATCCAAATTTAACCACACTTGGTGGAGAGGTTGACGGTTAGTTAAGGGATTGACGTTTTTAGGAACAACTACTCAAAGGTCAAGATTACAGTGCTATATCAAAGTTCGACAAATTTAAGCCGGTTTTATGCAATTCATTCCAAGGCCGGGAGAAGGACAGAAAGTAAGGCAAGATCGAAGGGCGTCGATTTTGACAACAATCAGAGGCCAAGGTCACAGAGCAAGGCCATAGTTTGATTCGCGTGTTTGTGCCTGAACAAAGTAGAAGCTTTGATCTGATTTGAATTAAACTTGGTGGAACTGTTGCATAGCACCTAAGTCAAAGGTCATGGTCATAGGGCAAGGTGTTCTTTTATAGTTTTCATCCACCTTTGGCTTCAAAGTAAGGGAAGAATGAAGGGACTCGGTATAGAGAGCAATCTGTAAAAGATCGAGGTCACAGGGAAATATCGAATACTCAGGTCAAAGGGCAAGGCTAATTCAGTTCTGATCAGATTTAAACTAAACTTGGTGGATGTGTTAAGTGTTAGACATGGATGGGTGAATCTGATTTAAGAGGTTCAGAGATCGTGGTGATAAAGCAAATTGAAAGCTCAGCCCTTTGACCAAAGGGAGGACTCGGGTCTTGTACACTGTCAGTGCTCCTCTCATGCTGAGAGAGAGAGAGAGAGAGAGAGAGAGAGAGAGAGAGAGAGAGAGAGAGAGAGAGAGAAACGAGAGGAACTCAGTTAAATGAATTAATAGAATTAACCCTGAAGCATTTTAGCCGCGAATGAAAGGAATAAAAAAAATGAGGTTGACTAATAAATAAAGTTTAGGTAAAAAAAATACGTACATACCTAAATACATACATATATACATGTACATACATATACATAAATACATAAAATTATACATACACACTGATATAATGACAGACTAACCTGACAGTGTTACCGAGAGCTGCAAGAGAAGATTGGGGCAGAGTGTGAGACAGACGGTGGACGATGTAGGGAAAAATGGAGAAGCAAGAAGCGGAAAAACACATTTGCCGGTGCTGGGCTAAGCTTACTCGTTTTCTCGCATTTAGGGGAAACAAACCCAAACTCGGGCTGTTGCATGGAAATGAGTCCAGCCGCCCATATTTGCAAACTGTCTGAGGCTTAACAAAGTGTACCCGATAACTTGTCTTCTTTAGTAACCTTTTCCTCTCACTGGCAATTTTATTTATCTTTGGAGAAACTTTTATGACTAGAGGATTCATGCACTTCCTTCATTAATCCTATCAATACTAAAGGTCCTTCTAAAATTAAATACAGTCGTCTGTTAGTACCAAAAATAAACCAAAAACTATATATAAGCCATTTCAAAGGTTGACGTGTTTTTTGTGCAATTCTGTATAATTGCGATCAGACGATTATATTCAGTTTAGGAAGGATCTGTAGTACTTAGGGAGTTGAACGAGGGTAACTCAAACCCCTTAGTTCGAAAGAAAAAAAAAATCTCTTATACAGAACATAATCGTCTGAAGGCAGCCAGAATAAAAAGGAAAATACGTCTTCAGAGTGAAAAGGTTCAGTTGCGCATAAGACTGTATATGAGTTTGGTGCTGGAGAGGAACATCTTCACGTGGTGGCACTGATATAACCGGGCAGCACTGGTTATACAAACGTCCCTCAAGTCCCTCCCTTTCCCCCAAAAGAGGATGAAAGACTGCATAAGAGAGACAACTTCAGCCTGCAGTCCATTTGGTTCACATTCTGAAGAACCTAAGACTACAGCCACTATTGCTATATGTTTACCTTTGCTCTTGCATCTACCGGACACCGAAAAGGTTAATTCCAATCTCATAATTAAAGCTCAGTGAATTTCATGCAAACGTTACTTAACCTTCTTTCAACTATAACAACAGATTAATACCAATAAAGGGTTCTAATCATGAGAAAGTGCTATGACAAGAACACGTAGTATTTTCTTCTTCTGCCACAGAGCTAAAAATAAGAACGAAAACTCCTGACAAAACTTTAGTAAGGAAAGCGAGAAACGTCAAAGTTTTATGGCGTCAGAGGTGTCACTTACCAAGTCGTTAAGCTATAATCAGCGGCTCATGGCAACAGTTTCCTCTCCGCGTTACCAGGAGCAACTGTGACAGGACCGTATGCCATATTGTCCCTCCAAAAGACCCCTCCCTTCTAAAGACATTCCCTTTAAAATTACATTGCTCACCTTCTAAAACACCACTCTCATCGAATGATATCCTTGCTCGCCAAAGGACATCACTCCCTTCGAATATACATCAACTTCTCCAAAAGGTCTTCCCTTCTAAAGACTCCTCTCTAAAGATTTTCCTTCCCCTCCATAAGAAATGCATTCCTTCCAAAACCCATCTCTTCAAAACCCATTCCTCCCACATCCTTACCTTCCAAAGACCTTCCTCCAAAAAACAACCTTCCAATAGATATCTTTGCATCCAAGGAAATCTCCTCCAAGCCCCAGTACGATCTCTCCTGGGCCATCCTGCAAATTTTTTCTATGTAAAACCTTCCCTTCAAGACCCCTCCAAAGCTACTGTACGTCATTCGGTCCTTCTTGGGTCCCTTCCATAATTTACCATCAGATGCTGTTGAACGCCAATAGGTCTAAGATGTATTTTCCCACCAGGACCTTACCTTCGCAACCTCCCTCCAGGCCCTCCTTCAGGACCTTCCTCCAAAACTTCCCATCCAAAACATCACGTTAAAGCCTCTCCAAACCATCTCTCTAAGATCATCACTACAAGATCTATCCAAAGCCTCGCCCAAAGGCCATTCTCCAAAACCTTCCTCCAAGACCACTCCTCCATAACCCTTCTTCCATAACATCTCCATCAAAGCCCCATTTTTAATGACCTCTCCTCCAAAATCTCTATCGTAAACCTCCCTTCCTAGACCCCTCTAAAATCATCTCTCCAAAAATCTTGAGACCTTACCTGTCATATCTTCCTCCCCAGATCATTCCTCTATAACCTCCCCTCCAAACCCCATCCATAACCTCCCCTCCCATAACCTCCATAACCTGACCTCCAAACACCCCTCAATAACCTACCCTCCAAAAGCCCCTCCATAACCTGTTCTCCAATACCCCCTCCATAACCTGTTCTCCAACACCCCCTCCATAACCTGCCCTCCAACACCCCCTCCATAACCTGCCCTCCAACACCCTTCTCTCCAAAACCCCCTCCATAACCTCCTAACCAAAACCCTCTCCACAACCTGCCCTCCAAAACACCCTCCATAACCCCCTTCATAACCTCTCCAAAACCCCTTCCCTAACCTTCCCTCCAAAACCCATTCCATACCCTCCCCTCCAAAACCCATTCCATGACCTGCCCTCCAAAACCCCCTCCATAACCTCCCCTCCAAAAAAAAAAACTTCCATAACCTCCCCTCAAAAAAAAAAAAAATCCATAACCTCCCCTTCAAAAAAAAAATCCATAACCTCCCCTCCAAAAAAAAAAAAAAAAAAAAAAAAAAAACCAAACCCCTTCCATAGTCTCTTAATTTCCTCTCAAAAACTATCCCCATAATCCCACCTCCAAGGCCTCCCCTGTAGTGCCTCCACCTACGACGTCCCTGCTCGAAGTCTTTTTTTTTTTTTTTTTTTTTTTTTTTTTTTCCTGGGCTGAGTTACCGCGACGTGATATGTGATAGAGGTGGTGTTCTTGATCGGGCAGCTGCGTTTTAGTCGGTGTGTGTGTGTGTGTGTGTGTGTGTGTGTGTGTGTGTGTGTGTGTGAGAGAGAAAGAGAGAGGAAAAAAAGAAGCAGCTACTTCTATAATGGTAAAACTGTGACGTAGAGATATTTGCATAATTTAACTCCTTCATATCTATGACGTATTAACAGTACCATTCTTTCTACCCCTTCCGCGTATCTGAATGCATACAATTTACGAAAGACTTATTGGGATGAAACGATCAGATATAACCTTATTTGGTTTCTTCTCTGTCTTTGGTTCTATTAAGCTGCATAAACATCGTCTGGTGCTGGCAATATAATAAAAAGCAAGAAGAGATCAGACTGTGCATCACCCGCACCGTATAATCGGTCTAAAGGCCTGTCCACACGAGCAGTGGACACGTGTGGCGCTGATGTATGGCCATAATCAATACTGGAAAACAACCTTGCAGACTTATTAACTGAAGCACCCTCCCCATTCTGATTTACTGTTTATAGCGTTATGCGTTGTGATGGCTTGAAACTGATCAGCAACGTATGTCGACACAATACTGTAGGTGGCCACTGATCATGTGAAAGGGCCTTAACCTGGAGAGGCATAAGTCTTTTTTAGTAACACCACAGGCATACCTGCGTATTATTCACCCGGCCCTGGGAGAAAAAAAAAAAAAAAAGGTTCTAATCAATATTTTTTCATGAAACTTGGTATGAGTATGGAAGAACCTCTCTTGTTCACATTGATATAAATATTAAAGAAAATTTAATGAGAGGTAACAATATAAAAAAAAATCCCAAGATCATTTTTGAAAAATGCAACCATGTTCGAGAGTTGATAGCTAAATATATACAGTACAAAAGCAAAAACTTTTTTTGTCCTTACTATATACTCCTTGCCTGCATCCTCAAAACCTCCCAAACACAGGCTCCTAGCTCCTCTTTTATCAGAAAACCATAAGTGAAAAATAATACACAGTAGGAATAGCCGGGTGAAAATCACCCGACCACTGTAAACAACATATGCAGACCGAGGTGTGGAGCATCACCCACCCACCTAACACCGAGTCTCAACACACAATGCAGGTACTGAGAGAAAGAATGTTCTGGAGATAAGGAACCATGTGAATAATACAATGTTGCAATATCACCAGGTGAAATTTACCTGGGTATGCCTATCCAGAGTTAAGACTGAATCTTTGACTCAGCCCTGTGCCTCTGACTTTTGACTGAATGTTCTCAAAATCGAATATCTTCATCCTTACCTGACCCTCAACATATTCACCAAAGTTGGCTAAAGTAGCATCAAAGGTGTTTAAGTCGACCTTACCCTGTGACCGTGGCTTTTGACTTGTTGTTCTGAAAATGGAATCGTTTCTTCCTTGGCTAACTTTAAACTGTTCCACCAAGTTTGATCTAAACTGAATCTAACCAGTTTGAGTTAATGGGCTGAACATTTAGAACTGCACTGCTACCTTTTCCATTGACCGATTCTTCTCAAAACTGAATCCCTTCACCCTCTCCTGTCCGTCAACCCTTCCAACAAGTTTGGACGAAATCGGATATGATTTTTTCGATCTTAGCCATGATCAAGGCCTTTTTGTGCCAAACATCAAACACCTCTTCCTGTGTGTTCGTTAGTCACTGTACCAAATCTGGTGTCGTGTCATCCAGTAGTTTTTCCATATTCTTCCTAACAGACAGACAGACAGACAGACAGACAAACGGATAGACGGACAAGCAAACCAGATCAAACCTATAACTTGAAGACACGTTCCTTTTCGGATGTAAGAAAATGTCTGACCGCATTGATGGGGTTTTATTCGTCCCTGTGTAGAGTATTACTCTCACACTTTGGGAGGCTCCCCACATTTAGCTCTTCTCAACGTGATGGAGTTAAAGGCTCTTCGTCTCATTAACTCTCCTCCTCTTACCGGCTCCCTTCAACCTCTGTCTCTTTGCAGTACTGTTGCATCATCATCTCTTTTTCTATCGCTACTTCAATGGTCACTGCTCCTCTGAACTGTCTGCTTGCACCCCTCCCTTCACCACTATGGTGGGCATGCAGCACCCGTCTAGGAACAAACTCTCACCTTTCTTCTATCCAACTCTCTTATACATGAGTTAACCGTTACTCCCAGTCCTTCATGTATGCAACAAGTCAGCTCTGGAACTGTCTCCCACTGTCTGTATTTCCTACTGTCTATGATCTCCAGTCTTTCAAACGTAGTGAGTCCAGGCATCTCGGAATGAACGGATCTTGAATTTGGTTCTCTCTTATCTAGTTTCTGTCTCTTCTTGGAGGGAACAATTTGCCACCTCCTGGCCTTTGGTGCCTTCTTCCTTGCATTAAAAAAAAAAAAAAGTATTACAGTGTAGGGGAAGATCACAAGCGTGACCCCTTCAGTGCGATGACATCGTTTGCTTTATTCTTGCCATCCCCAGACGCTTTTATTTAGCTAAGGAGAGACTTTTGGAAGTATGAGGCATAGCCTTCATTAGTCTCTTCAAAAAGACGTCCTTCCTAGATTTAAAAAAAAAAAAAAAAAAAAAAAAAAAAGGTCCTATGAAGCTGTCAGTCTGAGCACAGATCAGGGGGCCTTTTGGTTAATACCAAGGTTATCCGTTGGTGAAAAGAGAAAAAAAAATTACTTTTACTTAAATCTAACTAAAGTGTGAAAGAAAAGAATAGAACAGCTGACGGCAATATGATGACTGATGATCATGGCGTGGGGAAACAGTGCTTATAGAAAATGAAAGAACCGATAGAAGAAATGGCCTTGTCTTGAAGCGGATATGAGAGGCAAATGACAGTCAGTACATTCTGTTAAGTGGAAGGATGTACAGTAGGTCCTCGCCATGTCACCATTTTTAGACGTTCTTTTTTGTTGTCGGATCCAGAGTAACGTAAAGACACTTTGCCATCTACAGTTCCATTGGTGCCTACAGCGCTAATTTGCCATTTCCCCCAATTTACTGACCCAGCTGTATGGAAAATTTCGTGATATTCTGAACACATCCTTGCATTAAAAAAAAAAATGCCTGTTAGATAATGACGGAGAAGCAAGACGAAGGAGTACTTCCAGACAGTGAAGGTTGGGATGAAAGACTTAAAGGTCTGTTGAAGCTCGTACGGTATGAGAGATAACACGGTACTGTGGGAGAGGCAGATCTCAAGTACAGCTCAGGTTATTCTGATCTGGGAAAGACGAGCAAAAGGTGGAGTACTGTGACGCAGAATCATGGCGAAGAGATATTAGTAGGCAACAGAAGTTAGGATGGGAAAAATTCACTCTCTGGCTTCTTTGGCTCACTGCTATCTCTGTAATACCGTCTGGTGCTAGCCGAAACCGAATCACAGAGATGTTCTGTCCAAGAGATGGTTAATGTTTACAGTACTATAGTTCAAGCTTTATGACTCACTTTAAGGTGACTGTGACTTTCTGATGTTAACTGGATGATAAAAAATGAGAAGACGCGACCACAAAAGTGTTAAGATGCATTGAGTTTTGTATGCATTGGCAGTGTGACTTGAGAGAGAGGTTGGACGCAATGCATGAGGATTGTCTGAAAAGAGAAAACAATCTTGATGGAAAGATACAGAAAATGGAAGAGACAGTGAAAGTAGCGAAGATCCAGTGAAATTGGTGTGGTTTGAGATACGAGGAAATAAAGCTTAAGACCATCCGGTGTGTGTGTGTGTGTGTGTGTGTGTGTGTGTGTGTGTGTGTGTGTGTGTGTGTGTGTGTGTGTGTGTGTGTGTGTGTGTGTGTGTGTGTGTGTGTGTGTGTGTGTGTGTGTGTGTGTGTGTGTGTGTGTGTGTGTGTGTGTGTGTGTGTGTGTGTGTGTGTGTGTGTGTGTGTGTGTGTGTGTGTGTGTGTGTGTGTGTGTGTGTGTGAGAGAGAGAGAGAGAGAGAAAGAGAGAGATACTTGCTCGAGATGGAGGTGGGAATGAGAGAAGCGAAAGTCGGGAAGACTAAAGAAAGGAAGTACACGAAAGAGAAAAAACCTAACACTCAGAATATTCTGATGCGTGAAAAGAAAGCAAGAAGAAAGTCACAGCAGAAAAATACTTGCTAAAAATCGAGGTGGGTAAACCATGAAAGGAACTCACGCCCAGTTATGCTGCTATAGTGCGCGTGAGACGAAGGAAAGAAAAGGGATCAACAATTAAGATATCCCGATGTAAGACGGAAGGAAGACAAAATGAAAGCAGTAATTCGATATCATCCTGGCAGACAGACACTATAATGTGTTTACTGTAACTTGACAAACATCCCTAACCTCTTTCAGCTCAGATAATTGCCACGTATAGTCAAACAGGAAGGTTGATTTGAATTGTAACGAAAGAGACTCGTTCTTACCTCATCGAAATTCATGCAACCATGGTTTATATTCAAGCTGCGAGAGTATCACAGTTCCGTTAGATGGAAATAAACCGACTATAGCATGGGATTGAGGTGAGGAAAGTAGCGTTCATTGAAGTTGTTGTGGTTTGAGAAAGGGGAAAACAAGTCTCAAGATACTCTGTTATGAGAGTGAAAAGAAAGCCAAGAAGAATGCAGTATTATGACGGAGTGTCGTGACAACGATATACTTGCAGGAGATGGAAGTGGGGATGAGAGAAGTGAAGACAGAAGAAGCGTGGAGAAGGAGAATGAAATCTCAAAAACATGCTGCCCCTTTTTCTAGCTGCAAAAGGGTGGCGGATAAAAAGCTCAGTTAAGAAGAACAAGATGAAGCTGCTTGAGGCGTGGCAGGGAAGCTAAAGGTCGGTCATGGTAGAGGCGTTGATAGTCCTGGGAGGTGTTTCTTTTGTCGTGGCTCTGGTTACTCGCTTAGCCTTCTGCGCCAGTTTAAATAGCAATTTGAGCGAGCACAAGTCGCCTTGGCATTTGTTGCTCTCCACTTGGACTGGGGAAAAAATAAACATATGCTTAAGCGTAATAACCCCAGGGGAAAATAATCCTTTACTTCAGCGTATCGATCTTGGGAAAAACATGCTTGAGCGTACTAAGGTTCTCAGCATGAACCTTTTTTTTTTTTTTAGTCGAATATAATCTTATGTAAACAAACACCAAAGGGCGAACACCAGCAAAATCGATCCCTTCCAGTGAAACTTGAAGAAAATGGAGCCAAAATCAAGATCGCGTAGCTAAAGATGCTTGGGAAAATTACGGTTATAAGACTGGGGAACATAAGCAGTGCGAAAGAGACTCTGAAAGACGGGCCCGAACTGATCCGTTGTAAGCATGAAAGACTGCGAATGTTGGTTAAATTTTGTGATGGATATTTTGACAGTAAAACAGCGGGCGTGCGAGGCTTGACGGGTGATTCGTGCCCTCTGTATGTATGGATGAATGAAAGCATGGAGTTCAGAAAAGCATATTAGTTTGAAAAGAGAAAAGTTGCAACATTAACGTAGAGAGAGAGAGAGAGAGAGAGAGAGCTGATGGGAAGGAAAATAATGGCTTCAGTCATTTTAGACGAGCTGTAAGTGCTGAGCCTTCCTACACCAGAGAGCTGTACTCCAATCAAGGATGAATACGGCCCCATTACAAAAACAGCCAAAGAATACGTTTACAGAGAACACTGAGCTAGACTAGTGGCAACACACACACACACACACACACACACACACACACACACACACACACACACACTTTTTTCTTAACCCATTCAACCAAGAGACGTCTTTTTCATTTTGGCCTCTTCTTCCCAGCTACTTTTTTTCTTGCTGTTATGTGGCAATGTTATTCAACCCCCAACGCCTCTATTCGTGAATGGGTCAATGGAGCGCAGCAAAAATAAACTATACAATACATTCCTCGGCTGAAGGAGTTAATGGAGGCAGTGAAGACAAACAGTTTTCCTGGTGACAACCATGACAGCAAGTTAACCCTCTCACCGCGATTACATCTTTTGCATTTTACATGCTGTATCCAGACGATTTTTTCAGCTTTGGAAGCCTCCCTTATAGTGAACAGCGTAATGAGAGCTAAGGCTATAATCCATCCATTCAAAAAGTCTCCCAGAAACTAGATAACTTCGTGGGACAAATAAAATAACTGAAGACGTTAATCAAGGTTAAAACTAATCCTCCATTCAAAAAGTCTCGTAAAAGCTAAAACACCGTTTGATAACAGCAAGGCTAAGTACATCTGTGGGCTGACATGATTCAAAAAGAGTATCTTAGAAGATAAATACACATCGTTCGTAACAGGCAGTAAAAAAATATTTTGGTCTTAAAGGGTTAATGAAGACTAAATCTAGCCCATGATTCGAAAAGTCTCTCTAGAGGTTTAAAAAAAATCATTAGACCGTAAAAAGATGAAACAAACTGCGTCCAACCTAGTGAAGGAGTTAATGAAGGCTAAATCCAACATCTCCATTTTGATAAGTTTCTCCAAGGCTGAATAAAATCGTCTGACAGTAGCAATAAACAAAATAACAACACATCCTGGTGGCAAAGAGGCAATGGAGACACGCAATTTTCTTCATAACGCCTGTCAGGGCAAATTATACTCTTCTACGCTGACGCACTATACTTGTTTTTATTGTTACTGCAGCACATTATTTTATTCAACTTAGGAAAGACCTCTTCCGATTGACGGATTAATGATGGCTTAATATAAATCTCAATTACTTTAAGTCTCCCGTAAGCTGAATAAAATCGTCTGTCAGTATCAAGAATTTAATTAACAAGACGTCCACCGTAACGAAGGACTTAATGAAGGCTAGAACCATTTCCTACACTTCCAAGTCTGCTAAGCCAAACAAAATCGCCAAGGAATAACAACAACAAACTAAAGAAAAAAAATACATGTAATGCAGTAATTTTAGAAGCAGTTTCTGTAAGCGTCAGTCGCCTTGGCATTTTGAAATGAAGCTGTAAAAACATTTGCTTGAGACTATTAGCGTATTCACTATGATGACCTCTTATTTAACTCTTGTTGCCTCCAGAAGGTTTTATCTGACATGAAAACAAAAGCAATGTCTGTACCCTGCCGTTTGAAAAGTCACTCCTATGAGAGAGAGAGAGAGAGAGAGAGATAGAGAGAGAGAGAGAATAAATATGCCTCTATACTGTGTACATGAACAGATTTACATAGACTCTGCTGCATGAATATAGTGTACAGGGGTATAGACAGTCTGTTAACGAGGAATAGTAGTCCTCCTACCAGCAACAGACAGCGACATAATATTCAAGTGTCATCATTTAGGCACTAATACCCATCCACTTTACTGGATTGCTAGGGCAGTCACATTCAGGGCTGGTATGAGGGTACTAACGGTGGTGTTCCAATGTGTGAAGGTGGGTTTGACGGAAGAATTGTTAAGCTTGTTTTAACGAAATACAAATCTCCAAATTGCTCGCTGCACCAGTCTGGGATTGATATCACGTCCTTTCCGATGCCAGCTCAACGCTCTATCACTTAGCCCTGCCCCCTCCCACTCTTTTGTGTGTGGTTTTAGGTGGGCTAAACAAGTGGCACCAGTGGGATGTTTTCAGTGAAGCAATTGAAGTGGGCTTGATGTGCCACGAGATAATTCAAGGTTTTCTTCATATGCCGGTACAAGGCTGTGGTTATTATACACACGAGTGCCTGCATGCATGCAGACATGCATACAAATATACATAATACATGCATACGCACACGTGCATATATATATATATATATATATATATATATATATATATATATATATATATATATATATACTGTACATCCATATATATTATATTCGCACTGGACAAACATTCATACAAACAAATATACATACATACATACAGTACACACATACATATATACATAAATGCATACGCACACATGCAGATATATATACACGAATCCATACATATATACATACATGTCTACAAGTGTGCACATAAAATACATAAACCCATACATAACGTACATTAACATTCATACAGCACATACACCTACACACATACATGATGGTGGTGTATGGCCAGAGGATGCACCTTGAATCAGTCGCGAGGGAAAAACAAGAAATCCCCGACCTTGTGCTGTTTTTGCTGTGTGGGTGATGACGCATTGTGCTTTGTAATTATCCCCTTGGACCCCCTTCTCCGCCGTGTTTTAGCTGCCAGAGGAGGCTTCGTAACAACTCTTCCTTGGCGATTCATTTTGTACCTAACCCTCTTTTATCTCCTTGTACGTTACTGAGGCAAAAAACTATGTCATAAATTAAATTTATAAATAACATAGAGGAGCATATCTGGGTGTAAAATGCATAACAAATCGCTATGAAAAAGGTGTTACGAAGCCCATGCCACCCAGAACACGACCTTCAGACCCGTGGCCTCCCTGGGTGTGCGTAATTAGAGACTACAGCGCGTTTGTTTTAGCTGACGAAGAGCTCTAGCCCGCTCCAGCTTAGCAGAAGGCCAGAGTAGTGAGATTGGAGGGTTAATTTGACTAGTAACTAAGGAGACTCATTCCTGCCTCACAACCAGAGTCCAAGCAAACAAAGCGACTATAGGCATTGCGTGAGTGACCCAATTTCTTTAGAGACAAATAAAACAAAAGAACAACAAACACAGTTTTCTCGTAGGGTAAGGGGGCTCCCCAGCATCTTTTCCTTACCATTGTGCTTTTGTATCTGGAATGTTGATATATCCTTGCAGGTTATTCGTGTATGATGTGTCGATTAGAGAGAGAGAGAGAGAGAGAGAGAGAGAGAGAGAGATACATGTATAAATGACTAAGAAACTGAAATACGCAACATACTCATAAATCGTTAAGGAAGAGGTGCAATACGATCCCATAAGCAGAAGGGAATATGGATCTAGAACAGCTGGGATGGGAATAGCAGGTTCAAATTACTGGGGTTTAACTCATTACTGCAAGGTCAAGCTGGGTCAGGTCGTCAGGTCATACTAGGTAGGGTTAGGTTGGCTTAGGTTAGGTTAGGCTGGGTTAGGTAAGGTGAGGTGAGGTTACATTTATTAACTCTTTGACTGCTACGTTTTCGCTCGACTGAACAAAATCGTCTGAATTTTGCCTAATTAGAACTACTAGGTGTACGAATAGCAGGGAAGGGGTTACTGGATATTGTTCTTTAAGCTGCTGACTGTTACGATTTTCTTGACTGATTAAAATCGTCTGGTATTGGTTTGACTAAAAAGCCCAAATGAACGAACAGTAGTGAAGGGTTACAGAACACCCAGATCAGTAGACGAGAAGTATATTTTAAACAGCTTCATTAGAGGTAAGGACAGTGTGGTGGCTATTCACTTATTTGTTGCCTAAGCTGTTTGGAATATGCTTTACTTTTGCACTGTGTGTTCATTTCATACACCGATGACTAGGTTATTAAGCATTTCCGAGCATTACGTTAGGATCTATTATATTATACTTTTACTTCTACCTCAGTTTATAATGTTATGATGATGAGAGTTACCTTCATACTTTGTGAAGTTTTCTTTTGTGGAAGTAATTTCTGGTGGTAGATAGTCAGAGGTGTGTAATACCGGAAGACAGAATTGAATCAGATTAGAGGCAGGTGGGGAAGGCTTGATTTTTTTTCCTTTTTCTCTCCTCTTTTTAAAGACGCGGAA
The DNA here is from genome assembly GCF_032717465.1 of Coenobita brevimanus. Classification (NCBI taxonomy): domain Eukaryota; kingdom Metazoa; phylum Arthropoda; class Malacostraca; order Decapoda; family Coenobitidae; genus Coenobita; species Coenobita brevimanus. Next base: position 33,261,992 of record NC_137000.1, read on the forward strand.
TCATCCCTTGGGGAGGCCCTGTCCGTCTGTGTATCACTAACGTTTATTTGATAACGAGATACTTCACTACTTTGGACTTTAACGACTTCAGCAATGCCACATGAAGCTACTGGATTTATCTAGCACGTCTGACTTATTTTGTTCGTGTTTTTTTCTTTTGCACTATATATATATATATATATATATATATATATATATATATATATATATATATATATATATATATATATATATATATATATATATATATTTGTTATTTAATTGCGTTCGCGTGATTTTTTTTTTCATTATATATATATGTTAAATATAGAACTGCATCTTTAACAAGGACGTCGCATCTTGTCTCTTAAAACTAGTTTATTTGAAGTTAATGTTGCATTTAATCAGCCTTTCATCCACTGAACTGAACGACGGCAAGGTTTACCTTTAAACGCATTTTTTTATTTCGTAAATCTGCGAAATCAATATAACTTGTCTGGATACGCAATATTTACACTTTCTTGGAACTTCAATACACGGCAGTTAAGCTACACTCAGATCTTGAATACGGGAGATTAACACTCTCTAAACCTGCAAAATGTTACATTTCATCAAAACCTGGTTACCTTTGCAGATTTTACTCTCAGTATCTCGATTCGCAGAAATTACGCTCTCAAAACCTGGATACGTAGAATTTACACTTTCTTGAAACCTTGATAAGCAGAATTTACAACCAAAATTTTGATACACAGAAGTTACAAAAAACACAGATATGTAGAATTTACACAACTGTTGGATATGTAAAAAAAAAAAAAAAAGTTATATTCACAGGATTCACACCTTCTCCAAACAACACATTCCACACAGCCTAAACTGAATACGAAAAATTCCCCTCGTTCATATCCTCGGCAGGTCACGTCGCATTATTCGCTTAACTGTTCCGAGATGAAGGAAGATGACATGCGTATATGTTCCCCAAATTTAGAGTTTCCATTAGTATAACATCTAGGCGTAAAAAAATTCCAAGTCGACAAGAAGACGACCCTCAGTCTACTTACCGTCTACTCACGTCATATATTTCTTCCTTAAGAAACTGTTATTCGCAAGTGTTTGCCAGTGTCAATAGCTTCCTTTGAGTGTGATAAGCCGGAGTTAGTAATCTCTAAAGTCAAGAAGAATACGGATCAAAGTCTACGAGTGCAATGCCTTCTTGGATACTTAGCCTGCCCTCTTTCGCAAACATCATACACTTTCACGTAACACATTTCCTCCGTGAAGAAGGGAGGCGTTAGTCGTATACGTTCTCCAGTTTTAAGAGCTTCGTTTTGAGTGCTACTTCGGTAAGTGCAGGAAGTCACGCAGATGGTGTGGAAACGCCAAACTGCTACTCGGCCAAACACTTCCGTCAGCAAGCTAGCAATTTTGGGAGGCTGCCCTTATTAAGCCTAATTGCTCAGGATTTCATGCATAATAAATGGTGTCCAACTGGAAGGGCCCGGCACAATGGCTGCAACTGAAGTCTTGAAATTAGTTTTTGAGTTTAATGTCTTTTTGACGGTGTGGAGTAGCGCGCGGACATCACGTACCGGTACGCTTATTTTCTGGAAGCTCTATCAGGTTTTCTTTGCCACCCCTTCCTCACTGGCATAAGTACATTACACCTCAACTCCGTCTGAACGGCGACATCTTTTATGTTGTATTGATCCTACTGTCAAACGAATGTTGTCGGGATAATGTGAAGAGATCCCAAAATACATAACGTATATATATATATATATATATATATATATATATATATATATATATATATCTCAATGAGTCCCAGGGTCGTTATGGGTGTGGTGTGGCTGGAGGGGTACTTAGCGTTGCGCTCCCTCCTTTCGGTTGATACTCGCGAAGTTCATAGGTCCGAACCCTGGGGTTCCCTCTTTTATTTTTTAAAATGCCTAGTTCTCTCCATTCTACTGGACCTGAGTTTTCAATGAACTTTGCAACTGCAAGCCGACAGTTCACTGACGGTACGCAGAGTGCCCATCCAGCAACACTCCATACAAAGCATCCCTGGAATCTAACGGAATATGTATGTACGGATGAATAACGGAACCTCTGCTTATAAGTAATTACATGGTGTTCCTAAATATGCATGTTTGTGCATATCATCAGGTGATAATATGAATAAAAGCAAGCACAGCAAAATAAAGCATCCACATTCCATAACAGGATACTACGTAATCTAGAGGTTCACAGCAAACGCAAATAACACTACAGCTTGCCCTAAAAAAGATTTTCATAACACTGCCATACTTCGCCCAAAAAACTGTTTTCTGTAACGGTTGCTAAGCAACGCTTTCGGCTCAAATCTATTTTCCTCCTCCTCCTACGCCTGCAAGACAGCCGGCTTCGCTCACTCTGTTGAGTGGGAAGAATATAATATCGTCGGGGTGATGGGGCTGATCATGTCTGTAGCTGTTAGGTACTCACAGACATGTATTAGGCACGCTGACCTCACCTAAGCCTGTTTTAATTCATTCTTTTGCCTCTCTCCGGCCACCACCTGATCTCGTGCATGCTTATGAGCGGAGGCCGATGTCTAGGAAATCTGATGGTCTGTGAGGTTGCATCCCAAGCAAGTCCTCCCCACCGTATTGCCGGTAGTTTAGATCAGTAGGATATGGCGATTCACTGATAAATATCCATTTGTAAGCACTTCCTTTGTTGTAGGTAGTTTAGTTCGGGAATATAAAGAATCACCATAGTCAGGAAGACATTTGTAAGATCTCCCTATGTTCTTTTTAACGTACAGTAGTTTACAGTCTAGGTATTTTCCTACATCAGTTTTCGGGTAACCTACAGTAAATCCTGATTGTTTTCCTACACTCTTCTTTTAGATGGTGTAAATCTTAATTACATGATTACGTTATTTTATATAAGTACAGGTAGTAGTTCCTTAATATTTTCCTGGTCATTTAACGTCAAATAAATCATTATTTTCGGTCGTTCTTTTTTGGTAGTTTAATGTCAGTTATATCATATTGCGTTTTTTGAGGGGGGCCTAGTTGACGGGCTGATTCTTATCTGACGTTCTTTCTTTTTTTGACTTTTTTTTTTAATTCTTGATACTTTAGATCCTGATGATAGAGAAGCACTCTGGCAATGACGCCATTTGTAAGACGTTCCTGGTATGCTGCTGGGTAGTTTGGATTTTGAATATAAAGTGACACCTGGATAAAGAAGCCACTGAAAAGATCTCGCTACTCTCTTAATGGACGATATAAATCCTCAAGACAGGACGGCTCACTGATAAGGGCGTAATTCCTGGGACCTTCCTGCCATTGTTAAGCTCAGAATATACAGATTCAAATTAGCCCATGTCGGGTATATCATATGCATATCTATCTACCTACCAACATATATATATATATATACACAGTGTGTGTGTGTGTGTGTGTGTGTGTGTGTGTGTGTGTGTGTGTGTGTGTGTGTGTGTGTGTGTGTGTGTGTGTGTGTGTGTGTGTGTGTGTTGTTGTTACTATTAGATGACAGAATTATACTACTATGAGAGCACCCGGGTAGTGAAAAAGTAAGTGAAGGCTACAACACATCCTCTTCAGAAAATCTCTTCAGACCTGAATAATATTGCCTTGAAGCACCGTAGAAAAATGGAAGAAAGAACATGTCATCGGACTGAACAGGATAGCAAGAGGCACCTTGGTAAAAAAAAAAAAAAAAAAATGTAATAATATCCCACTGTACCGTTTCATATGGAAGCGTGTTCTTAAGATAGAGACTCTGATTTTTAAAAAGTCCGTCAGATCGTTATACTTGCAGATAGTTTTTATTGCTGTAGTACCTGGACACAAAGAGCAGCACCCTGATAAAGAAGCCGTTTACAAGACCTCGTAGCCGTATTATTAAAAACTACCAGGAATTGCAAGAAGTGTAAAAACCCAATTCTTAACGGTAAGTTGTGGAACATCTGTAACTATTAGATCTGATTAGCCTGCACCCAACACTTACATGCAGCCAGCAACGATTAAGAAAAATGTTGAGGCATGTTCTATCGTTATCACAAGCTTCAGAAATTATCGTCAAAAGCTTGAGGCTTGTCCACACATTGGCATCAGCTTAATAGAGAAACCATGTAGGCTGGCCACTGTAGTGCAAAATAACTGAACCCTGGCTACAGAGAAGCACATGATAAAGAAGCCACTGGTAAATTCTTTCAACCGCAATGTTACGTAATTCAGATGATAAAAAAGATAAAGTACCCCGATAGAAAAGAGTTTTGTAGAATGTTTCTGCTGATGGGTAGGTTTGACACTGAATACACTAAAAATGGAGATTAAGAACCATTTACAAGATCTTCCTACCGTAATGCTAGTTGTTAGATGCCGAAAAGAAGCCGGCAGCCTAAGAAACAAACCACGTAGGCTGTAAAATATCACTAATGCGTTGCTACGGAGGTCAGAGTTTGTAGAGTACTGCGCATCTCGATAACGAAACCATTTGTAATATCTTCCTGACGTTATGCTAGGTAGTGTAGGTTCAGTGCATAAAGCGACCACCTGATAATTAAGCTATTCGTAAGATAAGCCTACTTGATACAGCCACTACTAGTATGGAAGGGTGGTGTGGGGACGCCTTCATTCCGGAGTCGTGTAGCATAAAGCCTATATTTAGCAGAGAATGATGGCGAATTACTGGGGTTTGTGAATACCAATGTCCTTATCGGCACATCAGTATCCGTGCGTGCTGTAGCCTGGCTCTGTGTAGCTTAACCCCTCTCACTACATGGCGTGCTTCATGTATTACTCTCTACCTTCAGACATTTTGACGTGTTTATTCACTTTATCTTCTGATTTTTCATAGTTTTTTTTTTTTTATTCATTAGAGGCTTTTCGAATTGAAGAGGTTAGATACAGCCTTCAATAAATTCTTCTTTACTAGGGAGTTCTAAACGGAATATAATCGTCTGTATGCAGCAATGATAAATATACAACAAATGCGTCATGGTGGTGAAGGAGGTACTAGTGCTTGTTATGCCAGTTATTACTGTAGCTATGCATGGTAGTGACCAATGGACGTAATCTGAGTACTACCATAAGTATAGTATACCTGTACAGCATTAGTTATGCTTTTAATCCCTTCAATCAGATTACCTTTTATGAGTTTTTTAGTTTTGATGTCTTAAGTCGATATATTAAGTTTATCATAAGCTATCTGAACTGGGAGGGGATCAGATGAACGCTTTGGTTGTTGGCTCAGTACAAGATTTTACGACACATGGTAAAATCGTCTTGAGGCACCAAGAATAAATTAAGAAAAGATATCCTCGTGCTGATGGAGTTAATGACACGTGGGTAACCTAATGGAACTGACTCTACACCTAATTAACCCCTTCAATTAACCCCTTCAATACTATGAAATTTTTCCCTTACTCTTGCTACTTAGACGATTTTATTCAGTTTAGGAGAGACTTTTCGAACTGGAAGAGTTAGATATAGCCTTCACTAACCACTTCACTGCAAGAGGCCTGTACTACTATGAATACAATCGTTTTGGGGTAGAGATAAGATGAAAAATATGTCATTGGATTGAAGGGCTTAACTATTCTGAGCTCTTCTTCACTATACATTAACCGAAGCGTCGTGTATGCAGTAACGATCAGTCGATTAATGTAAGAATGATAACAATTCTGAGGAAATAAGCTGTGGAGGAAACAATGGACCAAAGAATAGCGAGAACGACGATGAGAAATGGCACGATTATTGTGTTCATTGACCAGAGTGGTTGCAGTTCATCATCATTTGTATTAACAGGAGGGGGGAGTGTTAAAAGATGTGACGGCCATCTCAAGAAAGAAAAATTCCCGGTTCTTTCCTCTTATTTTTCTTTCCATCAGAGTACAGTATGTAGGCTCTTATAACTCCTTCAGCCCAAATGTCATATTTTATTCTTGCTACTGCCAATTTTACTCAGTGTTATGTGAGCCCTGTTGTTATGAAATGGTTAATGAGGGCTTTCGCTAGCTCTCCCGGTTTGAAAAGTCTCTCCTGCGCAACTCCCTTCAATCTTTTATTTTATTCTTCCAAGCACCTGACTTTTTAATGTATGTCGGACCTCTAATAGTGAAGGGGTTACTGAAGGATATATCTAATTTGCAGTCTGAAAACTATGTACAGAGCTGAATGAAACCGTCTGGTGGTGGCATTAATGAAATATATAATGTGTGACGGAGTAAAGTCGGTAACCCCTTGAAGTCCAATGACGTCCATTTATATCATATTCTTACTACTATTTGTCTATTTTATTCAGCCTTGGAGAGCTCCCTTGTAGTGGAAGGGACAGTGAAGGCTTCGTCTAACACATCCAGTTTGATAATACTATCCTCAGATGAAGAAAAATGTTTGGAGAAACTAAAATATACTGAAAAATACGACACCAGAGTTATCTTTACCCAAAACACTGTTACACACAATCACCGCAAAAGAAGGGGTTACTCTTATTTATTCTTGGACTGATTATTGTAAAAAACTAAGCAGGAAAGACATACAAAGGCGGAAAAGTTCTGAAGCAACGGGTTTTTTGTGACCCATCGTTTGTCACAAGAAGGACAGGATGAACACACCTCAGAAATTATTACCTGCCCGACGTGCCTGGCTGCTTCACCTTTTTTTAAATAAGAGAACAGAGGAAGAAAAAACAAATGAATAAAATAATAATCCATACACCGGATTACAGGTGTCCTCAATTCATAAAAAATCTGTAACTGGACTTGAATCGCCGTTGGCCGAAGTTTGGGGGGGACACCATTCTGGGGATGCGAGTTCCAAAGAGATGCCGTTCGAAGAATAAAAGAATTCTGTTAGGCAGAAGTTCTGCAATATGGCAGTGTGACAGTCCAGTCACGAGCGATACGAGATGCCCGTGTAGCGCGAGGGAAGGCATGGAGAGATGGCACAATGGATGCAACTTCGTCTGATCATTTGCCATAAAAACATCTAAAATAAAGCACGGGAGGCAACATTCCTACTTACTTGTAGGGGAGGTAGGTCATTTGTAATAGTGAGGTTATTAATAATTCTAATAGCACTGTTCTGAGTTTTGTCCAGTTGTTTTAGTGCCACCTCTTCACATCCATTCTACAAGGGTGGGCAACATTCGAGCTGAAGGCGCACATGACTTGTAAATTACTGTATAGCTAACTGTTCGTCTGTGATGTTACGGACTCTGTACATTAATCCAAGTTTCTTTCAAGCGGTTTTAGCAAGCGATCTAACATGAGAGGTCCAGCTGATTGGGTGGATAATGGCTTCTTTCCAAGAATTAGGGAATGAAGAAGTACGTATGCATAGCCTGAATAATATGGCTAGAATAGAAGCAAGGTCTGGGGAACACTTCTTCTCAACAATTGGAGGAATTCCATCTGGACCTGGAACTTTGTCGGTTGATAAATTGTCTAGGTTGGATTTTACGTTGCTAGCCTGTATCAAAGTGGAGCAATTTCGGGAGAGTCAAGTTCTAGCACAGGGACGTTCCTGGTGACTTCCTCTAAATGCACTCTCTTCATCCACACACACACACGCACACACACACACAAACGATTACCAACATCAATAGTAGCTTCGACTTCTTTTGCACTGCCTTCAAACACGTGACGGAACCCAGTCATTTTCGCAAAATTAACCAGTAATAATCAAGCGGGTTTAAAGGGTTCTAATTTGGAGTCATTACCGGTAGTTTGGAGTTCCAGACGTGTAAAGGTATTAATGACTACGACTGCGTACGTCCTCGAAATTATCACCTGCCTGACAGCCGCGGTCGCTTCACTTGTCCCCCTTCCCCCGATACGCACACACACACACACACACACACACACACACACGTGGGGTGAGTGTTTGGAAGCGAAAAATCATCTGACACCAGAATGAATATATTAAAAAGAAAATCTATACAGTAGTTTAATTTATTCACTGCCCCACACCACACTCACCAGCGCTAGTCTTTTCCAGCATTGTTACATGGCTGGGGTGACTTTTCGTTTTTATTTCGTTGCATAAAGTAGCGTGGCCATGTCTTTACTTTTCCTTCCCAGTGCTTATATTGGAACGCATCACCTCTGACCAAAGAACACTGTATACCTCCCTCGGCTTGGGAATATTTATCTAGCAGAGGGAACTTCGAGGCAGTGTAGGAGGTGTGAAATACCTAACAAAAGGAAGTCCGAATACCCGATTGTACATGCCCAGGAAATTATCTACTGCTAAATATTTATGGCCCGAACACACACACACACACACACACACACACACACACACACACACACACACACACACACACACACACGAGAGAGAGAGAGAGAGAGAGAGAGAGAGAGAGAGAGGGGGGGGGAGGTCCCCTTGTGGTAGTTTATGATATTTAGTATTATGGAGAGGGTGGAGGGACATAAGTGGAAGTCTTGACAGCTGCACCATTACCTCATCCATCTCTATTAAATCCAGTCAGCACACCCATTACCCTCGTCACCATATTATTATGATATCTTAGCATCAGTCCCCCACCTCACTATCCCACTCATACCCCCTTGCCTCTCTTGTTCTTGCACCGTTTTATTTCACTCCAGTATCTCTCTCTCTTTCTCTCTCATACAGAGAGAGAGAGAGAGAGAGAGAGAGTTCTATTTATCTATCTGTCTAGCTGTCAATTTCCCTTCTCTTCTTTACACCCTACCACCACGTCAATCTGTCTTTCGCACTCAGTGGTTAAAGTTGACGTGGTTGATAGATTTACAGAGGGTACAATTTTACGTTTCTGGGGTGTCTAAATTAGAGGTTGCGATAATAAATACATGAGATTTGGGAGTTTGAGGGACTGGGTATTCTTTCCCCCTTCACCTCTCCCCTTCCAGTTCCTCTGTTCTTATTTTGTAATTTTTGTCTCTTATTTCTGTTCATCGTTCATCTTCATGCTACTACTTCCAGCAAAAAGATGAATGGATAGGAAATGGAAGCTGGAGTGCAAAAAAAAAAGGCTAACGATTGTTATCCACGAACTGTTTTAGTCGTCAATCACTCCTTGAAAATTTTCGTCTCCTCCTCAGGAGCAAAATCATCCACGAACAATTTTTTTTTATCTTTTCTCTTCTTTTTTGTTCCTGTTGTTTTTTTCTCTTTTCTTAACAACGGTGAAGAAACGCGGGGTTGATCCTAGGGTAGGAAATCGTTCTCCATGGGAAGCTTTTTCATCTCCAGATTGCAGTGTTAGGTTGGGATCATGCATGTTTACCCACTGTCATAGTAGCCGGAGACCCACCATTTTCTTTGTTGGCGCACACACTCTCGTACGGCATACAGGCTTTGTGATGAAGTCCCGTCACGACATAAAAAGTGGCTGTTGTGTTTCCCCGTCCCTTCTAAATTTGCTTTGGGTTTATCTTGATGGCACAGCCGCTGCTTCGTGTGGATATTTAATCGTGTACTGCATAAACCTTTGACGGATATATGCAGAAATATGTATGTATTTCACCCTGTAATGTATATAAACACGCAAATCTGTATAGACAGATAGACAGATACGCACGTACATAATTTATATATGCACCAGGAAACCATTTACTACGCTGGGTGGTAACCATATAACCAAATTTTGGTGCCTGGTGGTTTAGTGGGTAATTACTGCGCTCCGGATTGAGCCGGTGAAGGTTTATATTCAAGGCATGCTTGGGGTTGACTGCTCATGTAATGCCACTCAGGAATGAGTGAGGCTGGTCACTCTCATCTTAAATGTCGGGACCAACTGCCTTGCGCCGGGCTCCTACGCTCCTCAAGGGGCAATGCAGGAGTGGATGATATATATATATATATATATATATATATATATATATATATATATATATATATATATATATATATATATATATATATATATATATATATATATATATATATATACTGAAAATTCTCTCTCTCTCTCTCTCTCTCTCTCTCTCGTTTTAGTATATTGCACCCTTGTGTCACGAAATCCGTATACCTAACAGATGAAAGGAGGACGAGACCAAGAATTTGAGAGTTTTATGAGGGAGGGCGGCGTGGCCTGGCTGCAGTAAGTGGCAGTGAGTTGACAAAAATGTGTGGTGCCCCCTTCCCCCCCCCCTTTTTTAGAATGAGATGGGCAATCAAAAGGAATGTATGAGCTCAGGAGGGGAAGTTGGCTTGGTTGAGTGCAGCGGCTGTGAGTTGACAGAAGGACTTTGAGCCGAATTTTCCCCAAGCCATTTTGGGATTATGTGCCTGGCCTTGGGAAACCATGTAAATCAATATATCTCTATCAGTGACCTCTACTACAACACCTGATAGTGGCCATTTTATTGTGATGGCTGATAATACATTTCTTCTAGTCGTTTAGTATGAAACTCTTGCGTAAAAATAAATAAATGGCAATAATCAATCGTTTATTATCCCCTTTGGAGGCGTATATTCGTAAGAACCCAAGGCAAGGTTACCGCAGTCCAGATCATTTAAGTCGTAAGTCCACACTATGTCCACGAAATTCAGCGTAATAATCTGAAACTAACACTGGACTCTGAAGCTCTCATTATTGGGTTCCGGAAGTTATCGTTCAGTGTCTCCTTGTTTATCGTAATGAAATGAATCAGCATTCTGGTCCGGAACTGCACACACGGGATTTCAATTAATTTCGTTTTTATCTTCTATTTTGTTTTCATTTTTCTTTTTTTCTATTTATTTTTGCGCAAAGTCCTGAGGATATACACAGCCAACTTAGTCTCGTTTGTCATGTGAACTTCGGGAGGAAATAAAATGTTTGGATTCCTTTCGGTTGGCCCATGAATATCGGGGAGAGAGAGAGAGAGAGAGAGAGAGAGACGGGTGGCGACAGACGTTCAATTGCGATGAACTTTTTGCACACTCGAATGCACCGTGACTCGCAGAGAGGAAACACAGAAACCCATCATCACAAGCCACAGAGGGGAGACCTTCATAAACTGCAGCCCTTGATAATATCCAGGCTTCCGGCACATGATGATGATGATGATGATGATGATGATGATGAAACGTGGGGGTGGACTGGGAGAGTGATCACGATGTGGAGACGTGGTGGTGGACTGAGAGAGAGAGAGAGAGAGAGAGAGAGAGAGAGAGAGAGAGAGAGAAATTATTGAGACAAGTAATTTATATACACATATAAAGGAACAGACATGACAGAACAGGTATAATTATACGTCCGTATTTTTTTACTTCATATAAAAATGCATATTACTGTTCTAGTGTTACTGTAGCTAATAATTATCTTCCTTCCGTACTAGATATTAGTGTCAGTAAAATTAACAATACTTTCTATCATTTTCATGATATATTTTCAGGTATGTCGTGTTCTTCTGCCACTGTAAGAGAACTGTAAGTATAAAAGTACGCTAAATTTAGACCTAGTGATGTCTAAGGTATTTTCTTTTATACATCCACCAGTGAATATATTATTATCCTCACTGTGCCTAGTTTGCACAAAGCACATATACTACTCTCTCTTAATTAACTAGTATTCACATCTATATTTAATGATTACCTCGTGCATCAGAGTCTCGCGCCGAGCAGACTGTTTGGCGCAGTTTGTATTCCCTCTTCATTGTTTACCCAGCAGTGTGTCCCTTGCTCTTTTACACAATTTCGAAACTTTATCAATATGTAATGAGATCATGTTATTTTCGACTATACTCTTTTCACCGCAAATTGGCCCAGATTTTCCAACTTTTGCAGTTTACTTTATGTAGTGAAATGGCTGAAAAAGACAATATTGTAGCCGTCCTTTCCGTAGCACCACTTCGTGACTAGCAACGTATTCCAGTGCATTAATTTGCTGTTTCAACTCAGCATCAGAGAGAGAGAGAGAGAGAGAGAGAGAGAGAGAGAGTGAGAGAGAGAGAATGGTAATTTAACGCCAAGTTAAAGGGAAAAGAGTATAGCTGTCTTCCACATGGCTGGATGGGACTGCATCTCTCCTCATAATTTGGGAACCAAGGAAATTAACCCCTTCACTCCGACGACGTTTTATAATCCATTCTAGCTACCACCGGACGATTTTAACCCCCCTTATTTTTTTTACCTGGGAGGTTAAATATAGCCTTATTTAACTCGCTCAGTGTAAGAGATCTTTCTTAGACCAGACGATTTTATTCAGCTTACGAGACATATGATTAAACGGGTTAATAAATGCTATGTCCAGTTTCTCTTGCACGAAAAATCTCTCCTGCTCGTATCCCCTTCTTACTCTATTTTGGTGTTAATAAGCCATCTCTCCACTTCTTATGTTTACCTGTAGCAATAGGTAAGGAATATAAAGAGGTGATAGTCACAAGGAAGTGCTATGGAAAGGATGTGGAGCTGCAGTGTTGACTTGTTTCTGCCAAAGAGCTACGTGAAAGACGAAAATACAAAAGGACAAAAATATGAGTCATGTTAAGGTGAAAGAACTATAGCAAAACTGTCTGTAGAGTAAAAGAGGATAATATCTAATAAATCACTGGACTGCAGCGGCTGGAGAATGAACAAATGAAGTAAATAATAAAAACTGAACATAATTAACGATGTCTGTAACAAATGTCTGGCCTGAACTTATTTCTCACGTAAGGTTTCAAGCACTTGATTAATTTTCTTCGTACGTAATCGAAAAACGAGGCGTATTTAGTCACAAAGCAGAAAAATGATGCACGTATTTTGTACCAGACCTGTGTTTTGTCAGAATTGATGAGCAGCGTTATTCGTTTTAATTTTAGCAACTCGGGTTCATTGGGAAACAGCGAACTTGATATTATCTCTTCTTACATTTTGATTAGTGTGAAGTTGTGAATCGCAAGGTGTGTCAATTACTTAAACCCTTCACAACCACGATGTCACTTTTTTTTTTTTTTTACATATTTTTGCCATGGACAGACAAATATGTCCTGTTAAACGTGATTTTTCGAACAGCAAGGGTTAAATATAGCCTTAATTTTAACTTCATCAATACAAATACAAAAGATTTTTTCCTTAAGTTTAAGATAATCGTTTGTTGTCAAAGAGAATTAATTATGAATAAGGGCACTCAGAGAGCATCCACCTCCGCCAAGGCAGCAGCATCCCCTCTTAACTGTTTTTGATGGCCTTGACCTTTGACCCTTTTCATCTATAATCTAATCACTTGTTCCTCTCTCGATCCTCAATCATTATTAAAAATCTGGTGGTTCCATCCACTGATATAATAATAATGTTATCAGACAGACAGATTGACACATATATACAGACAGACAAATAGTTAAAAAAAAAAAAATCCATGAGGCAATAAATAAAAGTTAAGTCCGTGTGTGTGTGTGTGTGTGTGTGTGTGTGTGTGTGTGTGTGTGTGTGTGTGTGTGTGTGTGTGAATTTTCTTTACTGCCGTCAGAGATTGCAGGTGATAATTGGGAGTCATCACTTTCTCATCCCAAGGACGAAATTTTTCATTTCAATTCTGACGCTGCCAGACATTTACACACGGTATAGGAGAGAGACAGAGAGAGACAGAGAGAGAGAGAGAGAGAATCACTTTACCACGATGATGTATTTCTCATTTCAACACCTTCAGTACGATCACGTCTTCATTATCTAATTCTCAGTGTCTCCAGCTGATTTTTAAAGCTTTGGAGAGGATTTCTAGTTACAGGGTCAGTTTCTTGCTATCTCCAGACGATTTTGTTTTTGGAGAGGCCATTTAAAGTAGAAGGATTGGATTCAGTCATCATTAACTAGAGTCTGACGTCTCTCCCGATGCTGAATGAAATCGTCTGAAGGTTGCAAGAAGAAATACGTCTGAGAAATACGTCACCGGATTATTGCGTGTTTTAAATGCAACTTAGAGGACCTCTATCTGTGAAGGAGGTAATGAAGGCGATACCTAACCCCTCCAGATCGAAAAAAATCTCCCCTAAGATGAATAAAATCATCTGGTAGCCACGAGAATAAGATAGACTGACATGCACGGTTTGCAGAGGTTAATTAATTCTTGTAATCTAATCCTGGGGTAAAAAAATTATACTGCTAATTCATTTACTCAGTTTTTTCTGTGGCCAAATATTTATGATGAACTGTGAACCTGTGAATTGTTTTATGTGCTTCTAATATCTCAGTCCAGAGCAAAAAATTACTTTGTATTTATATTCATTTTTTATCTTTGTACTAAAGATAAAAATGGTGTTCACGATACTGAGCATTAGTGCGTGTTTCATACAATTTAATTCAGGAATAAAATTCATGGTAGTTCATCTGTTCAAGGGAGTATATGTGTGTTTTATGTTTTTTATTTATTAATTAACTTTTATTTTCTGTCAGAATTTCGTCTTTGGTCGTGAATTTGCGAATTATAACATGTATTTCTGTAATTTAGCTCTGACCCAAAACATGAAAGATCGTTTGTCTCAGGGAGTTTCTGTAAGTTGGTCGTGGACGCGTGAGCATTTAATGACTCTAGTAAGTAAACCCCTTCAATCTGATGACGTTTTCCAGTCTAATTTTACAACCTCCGGACAATTTTATTCAGCTAAAGTCCTCAGCAGGGAGAGACTCATGGATGTTTAACGAGGGTATATCTAGCAACACCAGCTGGAAAATTCTATCATGGGGTGAATGACATCGTGTGGAATTAACAAGCATGAATTAAAGATTATGTCACTTACGATTTAAAGGGTTCATTCATGTATATAATAAGTAGCAATCAATCAACCAATCAATTAATCCACAATCAACCAATGCACTTTATTTTTTTATTTTTCTTTCATCTGTTCATCTGATAAAAACGGTATACAGCATACGAGTACCATGTCTTACAATATACAACATACGGTAACTGAAAACTAGACTTTGGCATAACTTACATACAGACCTGCACTGCCCACATACTGACGATTTGCACTGCCCACTTACTGATATGAGTAGGCCTATGTACGCTACCACTCATACTGTATACTGAGTGATTATAGCAATTGCACTATTTTGGCAGCAATGGAATTTTAATAGGCAGTTTTTCTGTAATTTACTAAGGGCTTAAGAGCACAATGATGACAAATGGCAATATATAATGAGGACTCGCTGTGTACACAAGATTCACAATACTGTATCATTGTAATTATTCAGACAGTAATTGCTGGTGCCAACTGCTGTATGCATTTGCACAGAATTATACACATATCGAGTAGATGTACCGTAGTAGTAGCAGTAGCAGATGTAATATCGCAGTAGTAGTAGTAGTAGTAGTAGTAGGAGGAGGAGGAGGAGGAGGAGGAGGAACCCCAGGCTCATCTGAAATGTGAATCTGGTGGACTACAGGCTGAAGCTGCCCTCATCCTGCAACTCACCATCCTCTTTCTATGGGATAGCGAAGCAGTTGAGGGACGTTTGTAATAACCAGGTAGTTGAGTCACCAGGTAATTTCGGTGCCACCACATGAAGGCGTCTCTCTTGCACCTCTACAAGAAGAATGTTGTGTCCAAGGGTAGTGTGTCGTGGAAGAAGTGGGTCGTTACTTAGTATGGATGGAGAGGCCTGGAGGTACGTTTTTCCCGTGGATTTTTTTTTTTTTTATGCGAGGAAGAAGGAACCAAAGGCCATGAGCCCGCAGTAACAGTTCCCTCTAAGAGAAAAACAAAATACAATAGAGAGCCAAATTCAAGATCCGATCATTTTGAGATGCCTGGACACACTGCGTTTGAAAGACTGGAGATCATAGGCAGCAGGAAATACAGACAGAGGGAGACAGTTCCAGAGCTGACCTGTTGCATAAATGAAAGACTGGGAGTAACGGTTAACTCTTGCATTAGAGAGTTGGACAGAAAAGGGATGAGAGTTTGCTGCCAGACGGGTGCTACGCGCCCGTCGTAGAGGTGGAGGAATGCAAGCAGACAGTTCAGAGGAGCAGTGACCATTAAAGTAGCGATAGAAAAGAGATAAAGATGCAACAGCGCGGCGAAGAGACAGAGGTTGAAGGGAGTCAGTAAGAGGAGAGTTAATGAGACGAAAAGCCTTTGACTCCACCCTATTGAGAAGGGCTGTATATGGGGAGCCTCCCCACACATGAGAGTTGTACTCCACACAGGGGCGGATAAAACCCCTGTATAGAGTCAACAATTGTGCAGAGGTAAAGAAAGAGCGGAGTTGGCTTAGCACACCCAATCTCTTGGAAGCAGATTTTACAAGAGATGTAATATGATCTTTCCAAGATAAGTCCTGAGTAAATGAAACCCCATGCATGTTCAGGAATGATGCAGGATTAAGCTGAATATTATTAAACATTAATGGGTATACCTGTGGAAGATTTTGTCGGGTTGATAGGTGTAAGAACTGAGTCTTAGATGCATTAAAAACAACCATATTATTTTTACCCCAGTCAGAGATACGAGCCAAGTCAGACATTAGGTGTGTCATAGCCTCATCCCCTGTTTGTTGAAGCAACTGTTGAGATGGGCGTTGCGGGAACCGAATGGAAAGGTGAAGGGTGGAGTCATCAGCGTATGAGTGGATAGGGTTAGATGTACAGCTTAGAAGATCATTGATGAATAAAAGGAAGAGAGTTGGTGATAGGACAGAGCCCTGAGGAACACCACTGTTGATAGATCTAGGAGAAGAACGATGGCCGTCTACAACAGCGGCTATAGAACGACCAGAAAGGAAGCTAGCAATGAAGGCACAGATAGAAGGATAGAAACCGTAGGAGGGCAGTTTGGAAATTAAAGATTTATGCCAGACTCGATCGAAAGCCTTTGAGATGTCAAGTGCAATGGCAAAGCTTTCGCCAAAGTCCCAAAAGGAGGCTGACCAGGAGTCTGAAAGGTAGGTGAGAAGATCGCCAGTGGAGCGTCCCTGACGGAACCCATACTGACGATCGGAAAGAAGGTTGTGATGGGAAAGATGCCTTAAAATTTTTCTATTGAGAATTGACTCGAAAACTTTTGAAATACAGGACGTTAAAGCAATTGGACGATACTTGGAGGGTTGGGAGTGGTCACCCTTCTTAGGGACTGGCTGAATGAGAGCAAACTTCCAGCAAGAAGGAAAGGTACAAGTTGACAGACAAAGGCGAAAGAGTTTGCCTAGGCAGGGTGTAAGCACAGAAGCACAGTTCTTGAGAATAACAGGAGGGACCCCATCAGGCCCATATGCCTTGTTAGTATTGAGGCCAGTGATGGCAGAAAATACATCAATGAAGAAATTTTAATGTCAGCCATGAGGAAGTCAGAGCGGGGAAGTGATGGAGGAACAGCACCGGAATCGTCTAAGGTGGAATTGGAGGAGAAAGTCTGTGCGAAGAGATCTGCTTTATCAGTAGAAGAAATAGCTACAGAACCATCAGAGTAGAAAAGAGGAGGGAAGGATGATGAGGTAAAGTTGTTAGAAAGATTTTTGGCAAGGTGCCAGAAGGAGAGGGAAGAATTCGAGTTTGAGAGTTGAGAGCATTTAGTATGGATAAAATTATTTTTAGTAGAGCGAAGAACAGACTTAGCACGATTCCGGGCAGAAACGTAAAGATGATGTGATTCAGGGGTGGGTTGGCTCCGGTACCTTTTGTAGGCCCTCTCCTTGTTGCGGACAGCATTAGAACAAGCGTGATTAAACCAAGGCTTTCTTGCATTAGTCAAAGGATATGAGAAAGGAATGTATGCTTCCATGCCTGAGAGAATAACCTCCGTAATGCGCAAGGCACACTCAGATGGCTCCCGGCCACGGAAGCAATAATCATTCCAGGGATAATCAAAGAAGTACTGCCTGAGGGCCTCCCAGTCCGCGGCTCCAAAATGCCACAGACGAAGTTTCTCTGGAGGGTCCACAGGCTGTACCGGAGTGATAGGACAGGTTAAGGTAATAAGGTTGTGATCGGAGGAGCCCAACGGAGAGAAAAGATTAACAGAGTAAGCACAAGGATTAGTTGTGAGGAAGAGATCAAGTATGTTGGAGCTCTCTCCAAGGCGGTCAGGGATACGGGTAGGGTGCTGTACAAGCTGCTCTAGGTCATTAAGCATAGAAAAGATGTAGGCTTGTTCACCAGGTGGATCCGTGAAAGGAGAGGAGAGCCAAAGGTGGTGGTGAACATTGAAATCTCCTAGAATGGAGATTTCAGAGAAAGGAGAAATGGATAGAATGTGTTCCATCGTAGAAGTAAGATAGTCGAAGAATTTTTGATAGTCAGTAGAATTAGGGGATAAGTAAACAGCACAGATATATTTAGTCAGAGAATGACAGGAAAGCCGAAGCCAGAGTGTAGAGAATTCAGAAGAATCGAGTTCAGGAACACAAGAGCAAGATAAGTCGTTGCGTATATATACACAACAGCCACCTCTGGCTTTGAAATGAGTATAGAGAAAGTAGACTGATACAGAAAAGGCTTTGCTGTCAGTTGCCTCAGACAGTTGAGTCTCCGTTAGAAAAAGAAGGTGAGGTTTAGAGGAGGAGAGGTGGTGCTCAACAGAGCGAAAGTTAGAGGAAAGGCCGCGAATGTTGCAGAAATGAAGAAGAAGAGAGTCAGACAGTGGTTCCAGGCACCTCGAGTCGTCATCGGGACAGAGGCGGATGGTGGGGGCATTTATGGTCCCCCCCCCCTGGGGACTCCGAGGCTGTGTGTTGTGACGCCATGATTTTTGATTTTTGGAAAAGGAAGTGTAGTGTGTACTGTGCATGTAGTTTGGTGTAGATAGTTAGAGAAATCTGTACTGGAGAGCATGCTGGCCTACTCTCTGTGTAACTGAGACACTGAAAAAGTTCAGCAAAGGGGGATGGTCAGGAACTAGTCCTGAGGGCTGATGAAACGGGAGCTCCAGCACTCCCTGTCATCAGCTTTCCATCCACCTCGGGAGTACCGCCCTGCTCGACTGGTGCTACAGTCTACTCCTCAGAATGTAGTGTGTTCAGAGAGAGACAGACAGCCAGACAGACAGACAGACAGACAGAGACAGAGACAGAGACAGACAGAGAATTAAGTCTTCATGCTTTTTTCTGTCGCAAAAAAAAAAAAAAAAAAAAAAAAAAAAAAAATCATATCTCGGTTGAAGTCCACACGTGCTATTAAATCGGTCACTGATAATTTCCACGCCATGACGAGCTGCACTGGCGGAGATCATTAACCCTTTCATTTTATGCCGTTTGATATTAAATTCTTTGGTATCTGTAGAACGAAATATATCAGTTTATTCACGTTTTCAGTCGGCGATATATTTTACTTTTTTTTTTTTTTTAATGTTCGCTATTTCTAAAACGATTTTAAAGTCTGTGATTTAGAAGGGGTTGATGATGATTATATTTTCCCCCTGAAATTCGAACAAGTCTCCCCTTAGTATAATAACATCGTCTGGAGGTAGGAACAAAATACAGAACACGTCATCGGGTTTCAAAAAAGGTTAATGAGTTCTCGAAATGGAAAGGTGTGATGCAGCCTTCGTCACCATTGCCCCCTCAGTGTGAGTTGTCTTTCCGAGGCTAAATAAAATCGTCTGGAGGTAACAAAAGTACGCTGAAATAAGACGTCATGGTACCAATTACGCCAAACCGTTCAGTGTGATGAAGTTGTTCTGTTTTTATCCTTGTGGCCCTGGTTCTCGTCCGTCAGTGGTTTATTTGCCATGGCTCAGTGAAGGAATATGACCGCTACCACACTACTGCCACTGCTGTTCTCGACTTTACTACCACAACTGTATCTATTCCACAATAGATCTGCTGTACTACCACACTAGTATCTTTTCCATGGCAGATCTGCTTTACTACCACACTTATATCTTTTTCACAGCAGATTTTGACCACCACACTAGTATCTTTGCCACAGCGAATCTCCTTTACTACCACCAGACTAATATCCTTTCCATAGCAGATCTTCTTTACTTTACTACCAGACCAGTATACTTCCCATTGCTGTTCTTCTCGATTTTACCACCACACTAGTATCTTTTCCACTGCAGACCTTCTTTACTACCACACTTGTATCGTTTCCATAGCAGATTTTCTTGACTTTACTACCACACTTGCATCTTTTCCACAGCAGACCTTCTTGACAAGCAACCATGTTCTAGTGTTATCTCTTGTTACAGGAGAGAGAGAGAGAGAGAGAGAGAGTTGTGCACCTGCGTGCACGCATGCGCACGCCCTTGGCTAGTACAGACAAGAGAAAATTAGGACGTAAAGGATTTTAGCAATTTAATATACCGTTGTACTGCCTACACCGAGTAAAAATATCCAAATATGTTTAAGAATTCCACTTTGGATCGTGCATGTGGGTGGATATGGATATGTTTTCCTTGTCATCGTCTCTGGTTCATTGTTGTGACATTTTTCCCACATGCTTTCTCACCTTCACTGTGTCACCTTCAATACCGAACTCTCTCTTGTCGACATTCACAGCTCGTACGTACAAACATACATGGTCTCTCACACACACACACACACACACACACACACACACACACACACACTCTCTCTCTCTCTCTCTCTCTCTCTCTCTCTCTCTCTCACACACACACACACACACACACACACCTAAGCGGATTACAACCAGCCTCCTTGCTCTGTGTCGCTTCTCCTCTCATCACCATCACCGCACTCAGACCCTTCCAGCCCACCATGTCTATTTTATTGTATTTGTGCTGTCTATTTAACTTCGAAGGGATCGAACCAGAGGAGTTGATTATTTTGCTGTCTATTTAACTTTGGAGGGATCGAACCAGAGGCGTTGCTACAGCCTTCAATCACCCCCTTCCCTAGTACCTATCAACTCAACCCCTTCAATCCCATGACGTATTTAACCAATATATTTTTCCATCTGGATAATTCTAAGCCCAGCAAACGTCTCTCTTACTGAGGGGAAAATGAGAGCTGAATATGACCACTACAGCTCGGAAGTCTCTCCGACGGATAGTAAAATCGTCTGGTGAAGGCATGAACAAAATGTGAAATGCGTCATGAGATTTAAGGGTTCAAGAGTTCAAAACTGTCACCATTAATTCTCACACGGTTGGGGCAACTAGAATTTTGGCTCACCTACAGCCAGACAATTTTATTCAGTTGTGGGTGAGTCATGGGGGCCACAGTGAAAAATGCATGGTATTCGTTGGACAGATTGGGCTGTGTTCTCGTTGATGCCGAGTTTCGCAGCAAGATAGTCACTTTCAGGCTCCTATGATTCCCTCTCAGCTTGAAGGTGTTTATTAAATGTTCAGTCTCCTATAACTCTCATCTAAATTAAATCATGTTCAGTCTCCTATAACTCACATCTAAATTAAATCATTTCGCGCTGGCTGGAAGAGAATATTGAAGCTCTATCGACCATTAGGGGGTAAATGGCGATAATATATATTTTAACACACGCAGATTCCTTCACTTGGTTCCGGTTTAATACATAATCTGGTGTCAGCTGAGACAGAATAGTGGAGTTGTTCTGACCACGAGACAGTTTATTTATCTTGTTCCATTTGATTATGTCCTTTAGCAGGTCATGAAGTTTCACAGATTGTTCCACTATCCATCCATTAATCTATCTATCTATCTAGCCACCCACCCATCTATCCATTTATCTATCTATCTACCTATCTATCCAGACCCCTTAATTCCGGAAGTGGTGGTCAGGAACGAATCTCATCCATGTCATTCTGCCAACGGCCATCATTCTGCCTTCTGCCAATCTCACACTTCCTTCACTCATATACCTCTCCACCCCAGCAGTCCATCTCATGCACGGTCTTCATCTTCCCCTCCCCTCACTTAAATAATCGTACACTCTCCTAGTCAGTCCTTCATTTTCTACTCCCTTCATTCTCTCCATTACATCACAAGCAGGAGATTACAGTAGTTCCATTAATTACTTTAGGGTAATTCAGAAAGATTATTTTATCAGATTTGTTTCAATGGATTACCCCGTTAGTTTTGTTATCTCACTTAATTAGTTCTGTATATGGGATTAATTGTTAGTTTAGATTCACTAAATAACTTCATTAAATTAGGTCCATTAAAATAGTTACGTTGCTTCGTTAGAATAGTTCCATTAGTGACTTATAGTATTCCCCTACATTACTTCCACTAGACTCTTCCATTAAATTACTCCATTAGAATACTCTGTTGCTGTAATGGAACTCTTGACTTTGAATGAAATAAATGCCTGTGTTTCCTGCGTCTAGACTAACCTCATTAGAGTAGTTGCATTATATTATTACAGTAAGTCTGATCTAGTAGTCTATTAAAATTAAATAGTTTGTATGATCTTTATATTACTAGATTAGGTAATTCCATCAGATCTGTTACATTATTCAAGTTCCATTATATCGATCCATTTCATTAGATCGCTCCATTAGTACTCCCATGGCCATGTCTTCTAGTGTTTTATTTCACCTATGTCCGAAGATTTTTGCTGGACTCTCCCAGGTGAGAAACGCCTCTGTCACTGAATTGCTAAGCTACTGAGTGATCAATATCGACGTACGAAAGCCAAGCCAACCCATGCAACCACCACCCACCTCCACTACTCCAGCCAGTCTTTAGTGTCGCACTGCAGGACATCATTTCCCTTCTTACTCATATTTTTAAGACAGTATTTTTGGAGCTACCTAAAGTAGTCACCAAATAATTATATGAAGTACGTAAATATATATTTTCTACATGTCACTAAAATCACGATGCTATCTTAGAAACAACAATTAAAGTAAACGCTTGGCGGCTGGGAGTCAGTGTGGCAATGGTGGTGGTGGAGGGCGATAATTCGCCGCTCCTTATACTCCCCCCATCACCCCCCACTCCCTCCTCTTCGGTGACATGTATGTAGTTTAGTCGTGTTTTACGAAGGGTCAGTCTGCAATAGCCTCGCTGTTATTGCTTTCGGCTGAGAATGAGTTTTAGGAGCCTGAGTTTTAACACTGGTATCATTAACCCTTTTATGGTCGAGACAATTCAAGTATTCTGTTCTTATTACTGTCAGAAATGTCAGGACCAACTGCCTAGCCCCGGGCTCCTACGCTCCTCATGGGGCAACGCAGGATTGGATGATGGATGGATGGATGGATGGATGGACTACTGTCAGACGATTTGATTTAGTCGAGAAAGAGTCAAAGAAGCCTGAAAGTTAATATGTTTCCATTGCATTAATTCCGTAACATTGTATTTGTCTGTATCCGTCCATATGAGGTCCACTACAGGACTGGATCTTCTTGCCGGGAGAGTGATAACCATAACTAAGCTTTCCCCATGATGGAGAAGTACCGGGGTAGTCTGGAGGAAGAGTGACGCATGTGAAAGCTGAAGTGTTATAACGGCTGCTAACAGAGGTACCAGCGTGGCCCTGGTAAAATATTATGGCCGTGCTTACCGGCATTCCTGGGACACTGGGAAGCCGCTACTCGGTGCGAGACGACCCCCCGGGATCCCATTTTATCCAGTGAACTTGTTTCCCAGCAACTTACCCACCCAACAACCTTTCCCACCCACCTCCCTACCCTGACCACTCACCCTGCCCCACCCCACCCAATCACACATCCAACCCCATCAAATCCTGCCCACCCACCCGACTCAGTGTAGTACTGATGTGGTTATGGGAGGATGTTAAAACTTCAGAGTAATTGACCACCATGTTTCCACCATGCTGACTTGAATAGTTCAAGTTATGGTCATCATGGGCGCCGCCTTAGCAACATCAAGCCACATTATTAAATTACCTGTAAAATGTTTGACTGTCAGACACCTTTGGAGATGTCGAGGTGATTCCCCCTTAATTTCCATATATGGACGTACGCAGACATGACGCTTTCGTAAATATGGATGTCTGTGTATATTAGTGTGTTAGACATGATGCCAACATGTAATGGAAGCTAGTGACAGGACATACCACTAGCATCCACTTCCAATCCCTCCCCTCCCTCCACGGTTTAGGTTCAAAAACTAGAGTGAAAGAACACATGCGAAAGGAATACCATACGACTGAGCCACCATAGTTCCATTAATTCCATTTAGTGACTCCATTTCATTAGAATATTTCCATTAGATGTCCCATTACACTTGTCAGCCCCAATTATGAGTAAAAATCCACCATGAAATTCGCACTGAGTGAGCGAGTGAGAAGTGTAAAAGAACTTTTGACCTTGAATGAAGTAACTGCCTAGAGTCTGGCTCGTCATGCACATCAACACAGAACGACACGTGCACGTGCGGCCAAGGAGAGAGAGAGAGAGAGAGAGAGAGAGAGAGAGAGAGAGAGAGAGAGAGAGAGAGAGAGACCCAGGCTCCTGTGACTCGCTGAAAAACCTTGGAATTAGCTGGAATACAATACTTGATTTGTCCTGACCACGACAGGGCAAATAACGATACCACTCAGCTTCTGTGACGCTCTCAGCTCTATAAAATCGTCTGGCGTCCGCGGGAATGCAATATCAGAGCTGTCTTGATCGTGCGAGGGTTAATAAATGATGAAGTGTTAACATTCAGGCTCCTGTGGGTCAATCAGCTGAATGAAATGATCTTGGCGTTAGCTAGAATAAAATAGTTGAGTTGTTCCAAAAATGAGATAGGTAAGGATGAGTGGCATGTTGTGGGGAGATGAATCTTGAATGTGTAGAGGCGCCTATAGTCCATTCACTTTAACCTGGCCTAGATTTTTATCCTTTTGCAGCTTATTTCACGAAGCTTAGTGGCAGAAATGGACAATACTGTGGTTCTACAACCTTTTTGTAGCACTTCTTCGTGGCTAGCATCATATTCTAGGGTTGATCTATAGTCATAAATCAGCATTTAAGATCGAGGGATAGCAATTTTAGGTCAAGGTAATGTGAACCAAGTACAGTATAGTAAATTCTGTTGTCAAAATCACCCTCCTATAATGCTGATACAGTTTTATTCATTTGAGAGAAAGCCTGAATGCTACAAAGTTAAATTTATAATAATAACCATTTCTTCCCTCTCAGACACACCTAGACTAATCCAAGACAGTTAATCCGTTCAGGTGAGACATAACCTGGTATAGAGAAGGCATAGTGATTAACCGAGATTTATATGTAGGAGTCTTATTCTGGGTAGCTTTGGATATTTCGTAACATATCTGCTTTACGGATTTATTTAGTTCTTCTTGTATACTACGATAAGTGACATTAGAGACCTCACAACGCTCCTCCGTATTGATTTATTCTGTACCTTGTATCTCAGTATCCTTTTGTATGTTATTAATTTACAATGTGTTTATATAATTATGATACAAGTACTTATAAGTATGATACAAATACCATGCAGGAGAATGCTTAGGTGTAATATACAAAATAAGTCGCTAAGGAAGAGGTGCTACGAAGCCTCCTATGCCACTTACTGTAGAATATGACGCTTACCCTTCAGTACGGACATTTTTTTTTTTTTTTAGTCTTCTCTTTATCGCCAATTTTGATTCTTAGAGTGGAAGTTTTAATCTATAATGACACCCGCTTCGTTTCATGACCCACTTTATCATTAATTCTTACTACTTCCAGACGATTTCATTAAGCTTTGTAGAAATTTGGGTGGATTAGATGTAGCCTAGCCTGAATCAACTCTTTCCATGCCAAAGATGAATGCCCTTGAGTAAAATCGTCTGAAGGAAGCAATGGTAGAATGTAGTAAAGGAATTAATATGATGACTTCTACATTCCCTCTTCTGCCAGACGATTTTATTAGCGGAAGACGTCTTGCACTGATGAGATTAAAACTGTCCCCATTCACACTTTCCATAACCCCCCCCCCCTCTCTCTTACGTTATTGCGACAGCCAGAAGGTTTAATTCATTTTAGGGGAGACTGTGGTAGCGAAGAGGTTAGAGTCAGTCATCACTAAACAGTTCATTACGATGCAGTTTTTTGTTTCATCATTCAACCACCAGACGACTTTATAGAACGATTTAATTACCTCTGTTACTCAGGAAGTTAATTAATGCTATATCTGATTCCCCCAGTTCAAAAAGTTTCCCCTTAGCTAAATAAAATCCTCAGAAGTTAACAATAAAGGAAAAATACATCATCGGGTTGAAGAAGTTAACAGCCTCCACAACGACAGAATTAGTTTACATAATGTCCTTGCTTTTCTCAGTCCTGTAGAGCGGCCAATACCATGCTTAGTTAATACAGTAATTGCTTCTTCACGTAACTGTCCCGTGATTCCTTTTCGTGGCCAGACGCCTTAATCTTGTAAGGGGTGACTACAGACAAATCATCTCCATGTCATCCTGTCCTCTGCCATCAGTTTGCCTTATCTCCAACTCACCACCCTTCCCCTCTCGTACACTGTAATCTATCCATCTTACTCTTCCATCTCATCCTCTGTCCCCCCGTCCCCTTCCATCTCACTTAACTACACTTTTCTAGTCAGCTTCCCATTCTCCATCCTCTCCATATGGTCAAACTATCTCAAGAGTATTTCTCCTAACGCAGTCACATACTCACCAATACCACAACACTCCGTCACTCTCTTATTTGTCTGTCTTTGTCTCTACGTAACTCCACATGCTTTTCTCCCGTAACACATACCCACTGCTCTCACTCTTGACATGTGTTCTTCCAACAAAAACCAAGTTTCACAGCCACACGTCTGAAGAGAGATCATGTTATTCCCATGCAGCAACATTTTTGAGCCAGGAAGATGAAGTCCATCGTCATTATATTTATACGGAATGTATCTGTGTCTGTCTGTCTGTGTCGAAAACTCTAATCTCAGAAAGCTTTGACTGCAGAAGGAAAAGTAAGTTGTTTAAAGTCACAACCTGAGGTCCCATGTCACTCAATCAGCACTGGGAGTCATCCAGGATGGATGCATAATAGACAAGTCTTCATCTAACACTATTATTACAATCTACCTGGCTCACAGATGAAGGGTATTTTTTTTTTTCTCACTTCTCTCTGTTCCTTATAACTGCTTTCAATGAACCGGCAACCTTTTTTCCATGCTTCAACCATTCATGCGCTTCATCCCCTCGACTTATATGCTAATCACACTGCCTAATTACTTTAATGAACTCACAGTCTCCATTTCCTAACCACCTAGCCTCATTGTGCATCCTGTGGTTTCATTTCTCTCAGAGATCTTAACTTTAATCTTGGCTACATTCATTTTCAGATTTCGCTTCTTACGCACACTTGCAGACTCATTCACCAGGCTTTGCAACTTCTATTCATCTTCACTTAACACAGTATTATCAGCAAACAACAGTACCAATAGTTCTCTAACCCTACCTTCTCTCTCACTAAGGACACTTTAACACCTACTGCTCTACCTCACATGTCTTATATCGTTATCTGAGGAATTAATGAACAAACATGCAGACATGACACATCTCTCCTTCAAACATTCGTAACAAACAAAACTTTTTCTTTTTCCACTGAAGTTAACAGACGAAGCTTACTTCTCTTAGAAGTGTCAACGATTATATAAACTATGGTGTCATTCTCTTTGTCGAGAGTGCCCCAAACATGAGGACCTGCCATTACCATGCCTGGGCAAATTTTTCTGTAGGAGAACGTTGTATCTGGTTTATTCACGCTACCTCCATACGATTTTAGCCATCCAATGCTGAGCTTCTTGTACTGAAGGTGGTAGGCTATGATTTCCCCACTTCAAAAAATCTCTCTTAAACTACTTCAAAAAATCTTTCTTAATCTACTGTCAATATTTCCATCGGAAGGTGACAAAAGTAACATGAAAAGGTCATACCGGCAATCGTGTTGAATAAATAAATGAACGCTAGCTTCTCAGCAGAGAGGGAATAAAGATTAATTTTCTTTGATGCGTCAACGATTACTTAAAACTGTCCCAAGGCCTTAGTCAAAAGTACCTCAAGCAGAAAGAGCTACCATAAGCATACTCAGTTACCAAGCTCAAACCACCCACTATTTATGTTCCCGACCACAGCTTTAAGTCTCTCCTAAGGTGCATGAAATCGTCTAGCGGTAGGAATAATATTAAAAAACAAGACATTAATGTTGTAACGGGAGCTGATAAAGTGCTTGTTTATGGAGGCAAGTGCTGTCATATTTCCTTTTTTATGTTTAAATCTGCCAAATGAAATCTTGTTTTTATGCCTGACACTAGTAAACAAAGACCATCATTTTCCCGGTGAGGGATCAACGAATCACATAAACAATCCATGTCTTTGTCGAGACTCCTCCAGGCATAAATAGCTGTTATTAGCGTGCTTAGTGCAGGACTTACCCGGTTAATGATCTCCATTCTATATGTTTCTTTCCTCAGCATGAAAAGTTTCTCAGAAGTTGAAGAAATGCGGCTGCGGGTAGCAAGAGTAAAACAAACTTTCATCCTCGTTCCTTTTTTATATTACTATTATTGAAAATGGAAAACGAAGCTCCTTATGTTTGTCGGAGGAAACAATTTTGCACCATGTTCCTCTTTGTCTTGGGTGGCTGAGGCATGGAGAGGCGCCAATAGCATGCTTAGTGCAGGATCATACCCCGCTAATGATCCACACTGCTTACCTTCACGTCTTCAGATTAGGCAGTTCAACCCGAGATGGTATTGACTGTCATTCTTGATGCGGTCAGGTTATTATTTACTCATCTTAGGAGTAGCCAAGGAGTGTACGTGTTAATGAAGGCTGTGTACCACCCTTCCAATTCGAAAATGTCTCTTTAGTGGAATACAATCATCAGACTCTAGCTACAACGGTATTAAAAAGACGTCCCCATGGAAGGAATATTCATTTTAATCTCGCCATCTACAGATGATTTTATTCAGCTTAACATATACTCAGAAAGCTGCATGCGTTATACTTAACCCTCATCAACACTTAACACCAGGGGCACTATTGTGCTGACTGGAACTGTCTGGTAGTAAGAATATATTACAAAAATATGTAATTATTCCTGACTGTCTGCGCCATCAGCTCGATGATGTAATGTTTAATATTTTATTTTATTTTTGCTTCATCCAGACAATTTTCCTCAATATCAAGGAAATCTTCTTGTAATCAGGAAGCTACCGAAGGCTCTCTCTAAACCCTCCACTTTCAAAAATTTCTCCTAAACTGAACAATATCATCTAGCTGTAAATATGTGTGTGTATATATAAATAAATACACACACACACACACACACACACACACACACACACACACACACACACACACACAAACACACACACACACACACATATATATATATATATATATATATATATATATATATATATATATATATATATATATATATATACATATATACAAAAAATTTTAAAGCCACAGTGTGGCTCATCACCTCTTCGTACTTTACTGTCGGCGATGTGAAGCAAAAAGTCCATAACGAAAGAGATTATGACTTCCTGTGTGAAGGGTGGGCAGCGCGAGTAACGACTAATATATCTAAGCGCAGAGCAATTTTCCTGTTCCCTTCATTGTTCTGTAATAAGCCACACTGGTTAACTCTCTCTCTCTCTCTCTCTCTCACACACACACACACACACACACACACACACACACACACACACAGTGATGAAGAATGAGCTTAAGTGTGAGCTGCTTTCTTGGCTTGGCAGGCTCACACAATTTCCTTATGAATTTACTTCAGCATGTCACACTGATATTTTGATTTACGTTGTATTTACTATTTTATCTAATTTTTGTTCAAGGTGTGTCGCTCTACACCTCATCTCATCCATGACGCCTTGCGACGCGCTAGCCACATTTCATCTGTGATTTCTTGTAGTGAAGAGGTTAAAAAATAAGCACACACACACACACACGAGAGAGAGAGAGAGAGAGAGAGAGAGAGAGAGAGAGAGAGAGAGAGAGAGAGAGAGAACATAATAGTTAGGTAAAGGTAACATGAAAGGCAAAGTAAATGCACAGGAAAGGGATTCTCGATTATGAAGTAAGCTTTCATTTGGTGGTCACTGCGGTTTTCCCAGAAGAAAAGCCAGGCCAAGGAGAGGATACAAGAGGAGGGATAACAGAGGGTTGGAAATGCAGGAAACATTATATTTAGGTTGGGAAATACAAAGTACAGTAAAGGAAAATGACAAAAAAGTAAGATGGAGTAAAAAGTAAGCATTTGTTTTAGTGGTGTCTAAGGACAATAAGAGACACTATAGAAAAGCTAACACCAAAGATGCACTGCTAATTACCGTAACAGGTCACTGAGATTTCTCATGGGAAGAAGGTCAGGTAGCCTAATATAGCAGGTAAGAAATGGAGTTCAAAAAATGGTAAGAAAAGGAAAAATAGTTCTTAAGACACCGTATTAAAAGTAGCAGAATATGAAAGATGAGTGTATGCACAGGAGAGGTATGCGAAATACAGTTTCATTTAGCGATAATTTTGTTTTTCATATGAGAGAGAGAGAGAGAGAGAGAGAGAGAGAGAGAGAGAGTCGGAAGTAAGAACAGAGTACAAGTTTACTGCACGAAAAAAGTATTGTGAAGATGAGTTAAATTTGCGATAATTCCGGTTAATTATGGGGAAAAACAGCCAGAGAAAAGAGGCCAGCAGAAAAGTTATCAAGACACATAACAGGGCACAGTATGGAGAAGTAAAAAAAAAAAAAAAAAAAAGTCGGGTAAACGTATAGCAAATGTCCTTAATATAAAGAAGCGGCATTTGTCTTACGATCCCTCCGCTTCATGAAAAGAATAGGTGGGACTCAGGGAGTGAGAACGAGCAAAAGAATAAATATATAAGGTCGTGAGACGTGATAGGAATAATAACATGGAATAAAAAAAAAGGGGGGGGGGTTAAACTGTACATAGGACCGACTGTCTTTAAAAGAGGCACTCATTTGGCGAATACCGTAGTCATTTTGGCTCGTTCGGGGAAGGAAAACTGGCTGCATCGAAGAGGACACGAGGGAATATACGTTCAGGAGGCATTAGGCTATACGTAAATAGTGGTGAGGTGGCGTAAAAAGCGAAAATGGATATGACAGGTAGCCAAAATTACTTGAGAGACATTGATCTGATGGTTAGTCTGGAAAAAAGACAAAATTTGCCACCAAGGGACAGAGAGAACAGAGAGAGTGACTACAAAAAATAAGGTTCACGAGACATTATAGGGAAAGTAACACGCGCTAACAGAAAAATAATTAGAAAGATAAAGTACATTGAGAAAGGTATTTTTTTATTAGTCGGTTTATATATATATATATATATATATATATATATATATATATATATATATATATATATATATATTAAAAAAAAAAAAAAAAAAAGGTAACACTCAATGAGGAAACGAGCGGGTCATGTACAAGTAAAAGATGGAAGTTGAGGAAACATACGAAGGCAGAGTTAACGCGCTGTAAAAATCGTAAAAGCATTGGAAAAGGAACGTACAGTAAAAAGTAAGCATTAATTTTGTGATCTGGCTGGTTTCTCAGATAATAGCCACGTATTATCCTGGGAGGAAGGAAGCACGTAAGTAGAAAAATATTTAAGACTGAGATTTAAAAAGCTTAAAGAAGGAAAAAAGAATAATACTGCGTTCACACACACACACACACACACACACACACACAATTTAAGATACAGAGGATTACTTAGATCAAGGAAAAAAAAATATTTTTACCACGGTGAAACACACACACACACACACACACACACACACACACACACACACACAAGATTACAGAGGATAACACAGATTAATGAAACAAGGAAGTCATACCACGATCACACACACACACACACACACACACACACACACACACACACACACACACAACAAAAAGCAAGTGCAGTGAGGGAAACTCGAGTTCTTAAAGACTCGAGGATATTAAAATGAGGTAAAAAAGTTAGTAACAGCCTTCATCTGCCCCAGCACCACCACAAGGCTCTTCGTGAGATCCATAAATTCAAGTAGAAAAGGAAAAAGCTCATGATTCAAAGGATGCAAATGAGATAAAACACACACACACACACACACGCACACACACACACACACACACACACACACACACACACACACACACACACACACACACATTCAAAGAGCGATCTTTCAGGCTAAAATGAGAAAAAAATTATCGATACACGTGTTGTAAAAGGTTCAGCTATAAAAGGATAATGATACTAATTATAAACATGCTAAGAAAAAATCGTATAGCCAGCGTAAGAAAAACTGCGGTGAAGGTAACACACGTGCCGTAAAGGATTAAGAATAAAACGAGTATGAAGCAGAGAAGAAAACACTCTTACACCCTTATCTCAGACAAGGAGTAATAACAGTTACATTAGTATTAGGGTGTGTGAAAGGAAGGGATTGTAGGTAACGCATTAGAAGATACGGTTAGCAAGAGAAAAACAACTGATAATCATGTCGTGTACTCGTGGAATCACGCGTAATGTAATCCCCGAATCAATAAAATCATGATCACTCGTAATGTAATCCTCGAATCAATAAAATCATAATCCCTCGTGACGTAATCCTCGAATCAATAAAATCATAATCACTCCTAATGTAATCCTCGAATCAATGAAATCATAATCACTCGTAATGTAATCCTCGAATCAATAAAATCATAATCACTCGTAATGTAATCCTCGAATCAATAAAATCATAATCACTCGTAATGTAATCCCCGAATCAATAAAATCAATCAAAAAGTAAATCAGCCAAGAAACCAAAACAACAACTACAGTATCAACAATGCGAGGAAACACCGGGACTGCAAGAAGCGATTTAGCAGAAACACCTAATTATACAAAAGATAGTCCTGTGGTATAGAAAGAAGTACATATACCAGTAAAAACATGAGCTACATTATGAATAGGGTGAGGGAACATTGGGATTGTCGGAAACATTCTAGTAAAGGCAATTAATAATAAAAAATAAATATGATGCAGCCGAAAAAACGCAAGTATACCAATCTCAACCCAAAAAACCAACAAAGCAAAAATAACATCGGTTTGAGGGGAATTACGAGCAATAAATGGTTTAAGTAGCAACACCTTATGATACAGATGATAAACATGTATAAAACACACACACACACACACACACACACACACACACACACACACACACACACACACACACACACACACACACACACACACATTCAAAGAGCGATCTTTCAGGCTAAAATGAGAAAAAAAATTATCGATAAACGTGTTGTAAAAGGTTCAGCTATAAATGGATAATGATACTAATTATAAACATGCTAAGAAAAAATCGTATAGCCAGCTTAAGAAAACTGCGGTGAAGGTAACACACGTGCCGTAAAGGACTTAAGAATAAAACGAGTATGAAGCAGAGAAGAAAACACTCTTACACCCTTATCTCAGACAAGGAGTAATAACAGTTACATTAGTATTAGGGTGTGTGAAAGGAAGGGATTGTAGGTAACGCATTAGAAGATACGGTTAGCAAGAGAAAAACAGCAGATAATCATGTCGTGTACTCGTGGAATCACGCGTAATGTAATCCCCGAATCAATAAAATAATAATCACTCCTAATGTATTCCCCGAATCAATCAAATCATAATCCCTCGTGACGTAATCCTCGAATCAATAAAATCATAATCACTCTTAATGTAATCCTCGAATCAATGAAATCATAATCACTCGTAATGTAATCCTCGAATCAATAAAATCAAAATCACTCGTAATGTAATCCTCGAATCAATAAAATCATAATCACTCGTAATGTAATCCCCGAATCAAAAAAATCATAATCACTCGTAATGTAATCCTCGAATCAATAAAATCATAATCACGCGTAATGTAATCCCCGAATCAATAAAATCATAATCACTCGTAACGCAATCCTCGAATCAATAAAATCATAATCAATCGAAATTAATCTCCGAATCGATAAAATCATTATTCTCCTAATGTAATCCCCGAATCAACAAAATCAATCACTCATAATGTAATCCCCTAATTAATAAAATCATAATCACTCCTAATGTAATCCTCGAATCAATAAAATCATAACCACTCCTAATGTAATCCTCGAATCAGTAAAATCATAATCACTCGTAACGTAATCCCCGAATCAATAAAATCCTAATCACTCCTAATGTAATCCCGAATTAAGAAAATCATAATCACTTCTAATGTAATCCTCGAATCAGTAAAATCATAATCTCTCGTAAAGTAATCCCCGAATCAATGAAATCATAATCACTCGTAATGCAATCCTCGAATCAATAAAATCATAATCACTCGTAATGTAATCCCCGAATCAATAAAATCAATCAAAAAGTAAATCAGCCAAGAAACCAAAACAACAACTACAGTATCAACAATGCGAGGAAACACCGGGACTGCAAGAAGCGATTTAGCAGAAACACCTAATTATACAAAAGATAGTCCTGTGGTATAGAAAGAAGTACATATACCAGTAAAAACATGAGCTACATTATGAATAGGGTGAGGGAACATGAGGACTGTCGGAAATATTCTTGTAAAGGCAATTAATAATAAAAAATAAATATGATGCAGCCGAAAAAACGCAAGTATACCAATCTCAACCCAAAAAACCAACAAAGCAAAAATAACATCGGTTTGAGGGGAATTACGAGCAATAAATGGTTTAAGTAGCAACAGCTTATGATACAGATGATAAACATGTATAACACACACACACACACACACACACACACACACACACACACACACACACGTATAGTGATCTCCCAAGCACACACGCACAAAAATCGCTGTCAAGGAAATTACAGGATTTGTAAAATGCTTAAGTATAACAAGTAAATTATACAGAAGATAAACCTGTCGTACAGAGGGAAAAAAAAAAAAAATACTCGAATACCAACGACCTCTCCAGCGAACAGGTATCATGTTGGAGAAGGGAAAGGTGCGGGTTAAAAAAGGCAGAAGTGGTATTATACGTAAAGCAAGAGCACTCGAAACAATAGCCTAGCAACACTGGTCTGTAAAAGTGGCAGGCAGGCAAGGAGGTAGGCAGGTAAGCAGGCAGGCAGCGAGAGGCCCCACAGTCAATACCACCCACACCACCATTCACACCACCCCTTGCCTCCCCTGCCCCGCCTCTCACACGTGTACACACTCACACGGCGTACGCGGAGAGGGAAAGAGAGAGAGGGAGGGAGGGAGAGAGGGAGGAAGGGGAAGAGAGAGCGCAGGTAGTGGGAGGGCGGCTAGAGGTGAGAGGGAGAAGGCTGTGTTGCCGAGAGGGACGGGGGGGGGAGGCAGGGCGGTTGGACTGGAATAGAGAGAGAGAGAGAGAGAGAGAGAGGCGGGGGGAGTGGTAATGACGCAGAGGGAGAAGAGGCAGGAGGAGGGGAGTGGCGCGGAGGGACAGGGTGAGAGGGGGATTCGCGCAGGGTGAGGTGAGGAGGGGCGCCGAGGGGGAGGAGGAGGGGGTAGTGGCGAGGGGAAAGGGAGTGGAGAGAAAGGTGGGTGGTAAGGGGAGAGAGGGAGGGGGGAATGCAATGGAGAGACAAGTGGTGAAGAGAGAGAGAGAGAGAGAGAGAACTATTGAATGGAGAACCCAAGAACTTAAAAAAAATGAGGCGGATGAAAGAGAATATTGAAGTAAGCGACCAAAGGAGAATAATTTGTGAATGAATGAGCGTTGGCAAGCAAGTGGGGAGGCGAATGTGTGTGTGTGTGTGTGTGTGTGTGTGTGTGTGTGTGTGTGTGTGTGTGTGTGTGTGTGTGTGTGTGTGTGTGTGTGTGTGTGTGTGTGTGTGTGTGTGTGTGTGTGTGTGTGTGTGTGTGTGTGTGTGTGTGTGTGTGTGTGTGTGTGTGTGTGTGTGTGTGTGTGTGCTTCAACGTAGAATAAAAGACGCCTGTGAATGAGCCAGATAGTGCGTATAAGAGCACATAATTACTATACTTCATCCCTTCGATAAAACGACATTATTTTTTCACTCTCCTTAAGTTATTAAAAGACTGTTTTGCACACCCTGAGAATAACCTCTAACAAGGAAAAGGTTAATTATGGTTATTTTCTACCCCCTTGCTGCCCGAAATGTACTCCTGACCTGAATACAAATTTTTCATTATTGCACAGAAACATTTCGAAAAAGTGAGTTTCTTTTCATTTTGTTCTCAGTACCAACAGAAGACTTTACTTAGTTTAGAAGACGTCTCTAGTAAAGATAATATAAATGAACATGATATTCATCCCACCTAATTTGAAATCTCGAGTTTGTGCGAAGGAATAAAATTGAAATGTCCTTGTACTGAAAGGTTAATTTAATCTTGGCACTGGAGAGAGAGAGAGAGAGAGAGAGAGAGAGAGAGAGAGAGAGAGAGAGAGATGAATGCTGAAAGAGTTTAACTGCCAGTGAAAAATTATGTGATCATTTTAATATGAAGAGAAAGCATGAGTGACTAAGAGTGCTTGAAATTTGCCGATCGATATGTAATGAATAAGCTCTGAAAAGTAAGAATCGATTCGTGTGTGTGTGTGTGTGTGTGTGTGTGTGTGTGTGTGTGTGTGTGTGTGTGTGTGTGTGAACAGTGTTTATATACCGGTATTTGTTTTCCTGCGTCTGTGTGTTTGAGGATATTTGAGTGGTGTGTGTGTGTGTGTGTGTGTGTGTGTGTGTGTGTGTGTGTGTGTGTGTGTGAGAGAGAGAGAGAGAGAGAGAAACTGCATGCGTGTACGTAATGAAATGTGTGTGCTGTGTTTAAATGTGTATATGTATAAATGTATGTATGAGTAATCTTAATCATTAGCCCCCCCCCCTTTACACTTGTGGAGTTCAGACTTATTTTGCTATCGTTTGTTGGCTTTGTATGATTGCACTTAGGTTCTTACACACAGAGAAATACGATGATGATGATGATGATGATGATGATGATGATGATGATGATGATGATGATGATGAGGAGGAGGAGGAGGAGGAGGAAGAGGAGGAGGAGGAGGAGGAGGAGGAGGAGGAGGAGGAGAAGAACGGTAACGATGATGATGATGATGATGATGATGAGGAGGAGGAGGAGGAGGAGGAGGATAACGGTAAAAAGATGATTATGATGATGATGATGATAAGGAGGAGGAGGAAAAAGAGGAAGAGGGAGAGGAGGAGGAGGAGGAGGGGGGAAGGAGGATAACAGTAAAAAGATGATGATGATGATGATACGGAGGAGGAGAATTGTGGTAACGGTGATGATGATAATGAACATCATGATGATGAGGATAATGATGACGATGAACTTAATGGTACGAGGAAGACTGATGTTGTAAAGGAATTATTGACGGTCACTCTACCTGTATCAAAGAAAGTGATGGAAAACCGTGACCTGCGTGACTAGCCTGGGACACTACGCGGTATTCTGTCCTGGTGTGCTGGTGACAAGGCTGGGGTGGGGGGAAGGGTGGCTTAGAGCTCTTTGTGGGGCTTCCAGTGGTGATGAAAGGCACTGGCAGGAAAAAATGAGAGAGAGAGAGAGAGAGAGAGAGAGAGAGGGGGGGGGGACAAGGCAAAAATGCAGAAGTTTAATAAAACCACTTTTTATCTTGACGCAGTTCCTTGTTTTCATATTATATTAAAGAGTCTGCAAAGAACTCAAAAGGCTGATAAAAGGGAGACTAAGAAAAAAGAATAACGTAAAAAATAAAATGCCCGCTGAGCTATACAATGACTGGTTTCTGCATTTTTTCTTGTCTTCTTTTTCCCCCCCAAGACTCAGGGGAACGATGTAGCTGCAGACCAAGCAGAAGTGGGACAAGGTAAACAAATGACAGATACAGAACGAAGTAACTACCGTAATTATTTTTATGCAGTTAACAACTTGGTTTCGGTGATATACTTTTGACTATATTCTTGCTATATCCCTACATTTCAGCTAACTTAGAAACGACCTGAAGTGAAGAGAGTAATAATAAATAAAAAAAAAAAACGCTTTCGACGACATACTTTCCATTATATTCTCGCTATATCCTTACATTTTAACCAACTTGGAGACGCCCCGGTAGTGAAGAGATTGATGAACCCCTCCAGTTCGAAAAATCTCTCCAAAACTATTTCAATTATTGTGGAGACAGCAAGAATAAATTACTGATAGCCGTCATCGTACTGAAGGTGACTACTGTTGGAAGGAGGGACAAATAAACCAACAGAGAAAAAAAATATGTTCACTGTGAGCATACAACAGTTTCGGCCCGACTTGGTCCCTCTTGAGATATGCGGCTGTGTGTTTATTTGTTTCTTCTTTTGATTAGTGTAATAGGATCGAATATACTTGGGGGGAGGAGGGTTAAGAAATTAATGGAATGTAGCTAAAACTACTGAGAGGAGAATCAGACTGTGACTTTATACTTATTACTTGTTTAATGTCGAAGAACCATTTATTTATTCATTATGACTGGAAATGCTGGTATGGGAATT
This sequence comes from Coenobita brevimanus, assembly GCF_032717465.1. Lineage (NCBI taxonomy): Eukaryota > Metazoa > Arthropoda > Malacostraca > Decapoda > Coenobitidae > Coenobita > Coenobita brevimanus. Next base: position 33,300,283 of record NC_137000.1, read on the forward strand.
TATCATTACATAATGGATGAAAGTGGAGGTTGCAGAATATACTGTATGTGCTTGCTAAAAATGCTGATACACGAATAAATTGTGACTTTACAGTGTTGAAAGTCCTGACTGGAGAATAAATTTTTACTTCTGCTTGATAAATGTGCAAGTCAATAAACGAAACAATGCTCCTACTGGATTTAGTTTCTTGCATAAAGAGTTGGCTGAAGAAAATAAAAATGTTTTTAATTCGTTTGCTTACTTTAAAAAAATGCAGACGGAGGTAAAAACACTATATTGTTTGCTTGCTGAGTTCTAAAATGAAGGCTATTAAATATGCCTGACGAAAGAGTTAAAAAAAAAATGCTTTTTTGCTGACAGTGGTAGAAGCAAACTTCATTTTGTTTTTCCGTGAAAGACCTTAAAACACACAATGTTAGCTTGCTACAAGAGCTGGTAGCAGAGGGTAACAGTTATTTGATTCTGTTCGCTTGCCTGGTATAAAAAAAAAAAAAAAAAAAAAAAAAAGAGGAGGAAGGAGGGAAGAAGAAAAGTCAATAACAAAGAAAAAATCCTGTCTTTTGTACATGGAAGAGCGCTGGAAAAATCAAACAAAACATGGGAACTAGGACAAGACGCAGATTGGTATTCTCGGTGGCTCAGAAGAATCGTAGCGCCTCTTTCTCGGTTGTTATTCACTTGGCATATTACACCTCTATTCCCTCTTGTATATTACCGATAGAAATTATATCAATGTAAAGAGCTGTAAATGAAGCGCAGGGCAATATTAAGATACACTACGCAAAGTATATCACTAGAATGTGGTACAGAATTCGCTTTGTCAACCCGACTACCACTCAGTCCAGAGGCAGTGGCAGGTTTCAGCCCCGGGGAGATTATCTAATTTCTTTTAACTGATGGGCTTTAGGCGTCTGTTGGGGAAGTCAGTGATCCATGCGTTAAAGCGTCCACCTCCCAGCTTGACCGATCAGTCTCGTGTGTAAAATTTGCTTCCTCCCTTGTCCTTGTTCATCCAGCATTATACGTACGAATGTGGACGTAACATCGACTGTCGCGGGTAGTATTCAAGGAGATGAATGAAAATTTGCGAGAATTATTTAACTGCCTTACTGAGCCTTGTGTAGCTGATTTCTTTTTGGTCTCACTGTCTATTAGTTTAACATTTCACTACGGTTGGCGTTGTTGGTATTTTATTCACGCCAGCACCAGAGGATTCTGTTTAGCCGACAGGAATCCTAACAGTACAAGGAAAAAAAAAACTAAAGTAATACTTTTCCTGCTCCAGGTACACCTACGAATCTACATAAATACAAGAGGCTTCAAGCAGTTCGGAAAAATTTTAGCAGTCAGATGGTTAAGGATGAAAGAGACCGCTGGATTATTTATTTATTTATTTATTTCATTATGTGCTGCCACTGAGGACGTGGGTCAGTCATCTACCATACAATTTTGTGTACCAGAGCAACTTAGTCTCAGACCCGTCCATCTAGAAGGGATATTAAATGGTCTGGTATTTATCTTTATTTAAATATTACCTCATTACCAGAATTAGGTTCCCGTTACTCAATTTCAAATGAATAAAATTGTCTGGTATTAGCTGGAATAAAACAGCTGTTAAAGTTCTACCGACCATGAGAAGTGCAAGGTTAACACATTCGGTCTACGATGGCTCAATCTTGGCTAAAAAGAAAAAAAAAAAAAAAATCGTCAGGCGTTTTTTGGAATAGATTGGTATACGCTGTCCCGACCGCGAGTGTTAGCTTTGGCCAATCAGGTGAAATTACTAGCTTCAACAAGGCATACATACTTTTTTTACGCCTGTGTTCACTACCTCTGGTTTTTCTTTGACCTGGAGAAGAATGTATATATATATATTTTTCCCCCTGTTTCTTTGATGTGAGGAGGGTGGGTGCAGTCAGAGGCCTCCTGGGGTGATAAGTGGGACGCAGAGCAACTACCATCAGCCATTCAGTCACGAACACGTCAGCCTTTTTTAACAATTTTCGTGAGGTTTGTGTGCGAGGTAGTATATTTCTCTCTCTCTCTCTCTCTCTCTCTCTCTCTCTCTCTCTCTCTCTCTCTCTCTCTCATATACTTTTTCTTGTGGAAAGGATGTTTGGTAGTTAACTTCCTTAAGGCGCTCTAATCGGATATGGCGCTTGAGGGTTTAGGTCCAAGGAATGGTTGGACTGTATTGCTCATATAAAGCCATTCAGGGGCAATTAATTAGCAACCCTCATTTTAAATGTCTGGACTGATTAGCCTAGCCCCGCTCCCTTACACTCCCGGTGGAGTAATAAAAGGACTGGATGATAAATAAGTGGACGGTTTTTATTCGGATGTAACTAGATACTTTGTGTGTGTGTGTGTGTGTGTGTGTGTGTGTGTGTGTGTGTGTGTGTGTGTGTGTGTGTGTGTGTGTGTGTGTGTGTGTGTGTGTGTGTGTGTGTGAATGCTAATAAACAGGAGAGTAGTTTTTTATATGTATTTTCGTAATTTCTTTGCTTACGAAAACTTATAAACACGAAATAGTTATGGACTTGTAATTTTTTACGTGTTTTCGTGTGTTTTGAACGCGTGGTTGCCTAGAGGTGCTTTAGGTATGTCTTTATTACAACTGCCCTTAAAATGAAGAGATCTTGTCACGAACATGCAACCAAGAATTTTTCTGTATCGCATGAGCATATTTGTAGTTTATTATTATTATTATTATTATTATTATTATTACTACTACTACTACTACTTCTACCACCACTACTATTATTCTGACAACACTTTAACCTTCTCATGGCCGGGACAAGTCTAGTATTCCAGCCCCTGTAATTTCAGCTGATTATAGTTAGACGAGAGTAAATCGTAGAGGCCTGAGAGACTTAAAAATACCACCACTAACCGTCTAAAAATTGGGACAACTCTAGTAGTGGGTTCCCGCTAACGCCAGACGATTTCATTCATCAAAAATTGAGTCACAGGATCCCGAGTTATTAGTCACTTCAATCAAAGAACGTCTTTTGATACCACCAGAGGATTTTGGCCACTTTAGGGGATACTTTACGAGGTACAGGAGAAACTTGACGAGACTTATGAGATACTTAACGAGGCTTAGGAGATAGAAGCCTTAGGAGATACTTTACATGCCTTAGGAGATACTTTACAAGCCTTAGGCGATACTTTCCAAGCCTTAGGGGATATTTTACAAGCCTGAGGTGCTATAAATACATAGCTTTAATAACCCTTTCTTTACTGCGGTACTCTCCAGAACTGAACATGGCAGTTTGGATATAACAGCAAGAATAAAATAAAATATTAAAATAAAATAATACACTACAACAGTGGAAGGTTCATGGTCACGCAATAGTCAGTCATGAGCAAGCTTTTTATTTTAGCTCTTTTTGGCGCGATTAATACGAGCGGTGACTACTGTTGCCTTGGGTATTTATCTACCTCATGAACTGCTACTGACTCCCTGGCTTTTGGTTTTTGTGCTGTTATTTTCCTGTGTTTCTACGATTTACGCTATTACACTGTTTTTGCTGTTTACGATATTCCTGTGCTTTTACGATTTACGATAATCCTGTGCTTTTACGATCTGCGGTATTCTTGTGCTTTTGCGATTTACGATATTTGTGCTTTTGCGATTTACTATATTCCTGTGCTTCTACAACTTACGATATTCCTGTGGTTTTCCGATTTACGATATTTCTGTGCTCTTACTGTTTAATTCCTGTGCTTTTACGATTTACGATATTGCTGTGTTTTTACTATTTACGATTGCTGATTTTTTTTATTTTTTTGTACGAATCATGTCAAGTTCTTGTTTGACATTTGTATTACTAAGGCATTTTTTTTTTTTTTCGCACAGACCTCGCAGAACCTCTTCCTTAGCGATTTATTATATACTGACCATTAGACACTGACATCTTTTTGTATGTTATTGGTGCAAAGTATGTCGATATTATAAAGATATGATTAATGTATAAATCAGTATTAAGGGAAAAATGCAAAGTAAATCGCCAAGACGGAAGTATTACAAGAAGTCTTATGCCAACGAGAAAACAAGTGTAAATCCCCCATTCATCGGAGGAAAACGACCGTAAATCCCCCATTCATCGGACGAAAACGACTGTAAATCCCCCACTCATCGGACGAACACGACTATAAATCTCCCACTCATCTGAGGAAAACGACTGTAAATCCCCCATTCATTGGAGGAAAACAACTGTAAATCCCAATCATCAGAGGAAAACGAGTGTAAATCCCACAGCCACCGAGGAAAAAAGATGGTAAATCCCACAGTCCTCGGAGGGACACAGGGATTTTGGCCAGCATTGTTCGTGGCAAAGGAGATTCAGCAATTTTTCCTTGGCGATTTAGCTTTTATATTACACATTAATTTCTATCTATCTATCTACTGTATAGCCCGACGCCCTAATCCTGCAAAAGGTGGCCGCAAACAAAACGCCTCCAAGTCGCTCTGTCACCCACCATTTGACTACCCTCCCCCCAACTCACCCCCCCTCCCTCACATACTTCTCAACTCCATCCCTCCACCTCATCCTCGGTCTACCCTTCCCTCTCCCTCCCTCCACCTCACCTACATACACCCTCTTAGCCATTCATTCTCCATTCTCTCCACATGTCCAAACCATTAATTTAACCTTGTTTAAATTATTTCACGATCGACTCAGTCTGCATCAATCACAGAGGGACGATATTATGATGTACGGTGCAGACTAATTCGCTAAGGAAGATGTGTCTAACGCGACTGTGAATTCAGCCTTTAGATGCCTTCCACAGCCGCGAATCACAACTTTTGGACGCCACACCCCAATTACCAAATCATCCTTTTTTATTCTTCATTACAAACTCAATGGGCATGTAGATCATATTCTAAGTGGCTCTGGATATTTTGTAACACCATTTCTTTTGCGATTTATTCTGCAAGTTAAACTTTAGTATCCTTTTTAATGTCACTGAAGCACATTTTGTCGATATGATTTAACTGGCACACAATACAACATACAGGTGTAGTATGCAAGACAAATAGCTTAGGGAGAGGTGCTTGGACCCTTCTACCCCATCTAGAATACGGCCTTATGCCAAGGCTTTTTGACTGAAGGTTCCCCCCCTACACACACACACACACACACACACACACACACACACACACACACACACACACACACACACACACGCACGTGATATAAAAATAATTGAAAATATACGTGACTCATATGGTTCACTTCGCAGTAAAATAGTCGCCGGGAATACATTGGCGTTTCACAGTTGACGAATTGATTGAATATGGTACTTATTCATCACGATGCGTCGTGCTTGTACAATATGGTACTTACACTCCTATTTTGATAACTACAAACATCATCATCATCATTACTGTTCTTAATTATTATCATTACGGGTGGTGGTGGGGGTGGTAGTGGTGGTGGTAATGGTTTTAATATTACATTTCTCTGGGGAAACTGCCACTTATTTTCTGTTTCTTCTTCTTGTCCTCCTCCTTATCAACGCTTCTTGCCAGGGCCTCAAGCATTTATTTCTGGGCCGATTTACATGAAAAGTACTTCCGGGTTTACTGCGACCTAGACACACGTTTCTCAGATTTGGGGGAGGCTTTCAACATTATACCTGAAAATTGCAGTATGACGAGCTGTGCAACCATCAGTACACGGACGATGGGCCACCACACGCCAAAAGAACCACACCAATAAAGGACCGTGTTTTTATTTTTTTATTTTTTTCCTTCAAGCACGGTTACGGTATGGGTGAGTCTGACTTCAACGTCCGTCTAGCTCGGCCTGTTTGCTTATTTCTTCTGTAATTATTTTGAGTTACATGCAAATACAGTAAAGTACACGCAGTTACATACAAGAAGCGGCCTCTGGGAAATGTCATGTCTCTAGTTACAAAATATCATTAATTCACCCTGACCTTTGTGACCGATAAACTTGTCACTGTTAATGTTATCACTGTTCTTTCTATCTACTGCTTTTGTGCTTGCTTGTTTTTTATTTTTTTTCTAATCAATCACCTCCATCCCCGAGAGATCTGAGGTCACGACTGCTTGAATAGAAGGCTAGCAGCAGCAGTAGTAGTAGCAGTAGTAGTAGTAGTAGTGGCAGTGGCATTTAACTAAGCTAACCTCTTCTTTTTGATGTTATTAATCCCCCACCATACCTACCACCCCAGGGCCCCCGGAACGCGATGGGCTGAAGAGGTTCCCCAAACAGTGGTGGCCGGGTCGGGGGGGCTCGCCTTCAAGCAATCTTATTCTCACTATTGATTTTCCTGCTCTCTCTCCCCCCTTCCTCTCTCTCTCTCTCTCTCTCTCTCTCTCTCTCTCTCTCTCTCTCTCTGCACCTTCCAAACTTTCTTTTTCTTTTTTAATCTATCTTCCTTATTCTTTTCCTCCTCCCCTTCCCTCTTTTATTTCTCTTCCTCTTACTCTACTCCTCCTTCCTCTGTCTCTTTTCTATCAATTCGCTCTCTCCTTTCTTTCACACGTTACCCATTCCCTCTGACCTTCACCTCTTTTTCACTGCGCCTTCCTTCTCTCTCTCTCTCTCTTTCTCTCTCTCTCTCTCTCTGACCTTCACCTACTTTCTTTCTCTCTCTCTCTCTCTCTCTCTCTCTCTCTCTCTCTCTCTCTCTCTCTCTCTCTCTCTCTCTCTGACCTTCACCTACTTTCTCTCTCTCTAACTCCTAGGTGTATTATTTCACCTTTCTCTGACGTGTCATATCGATCTGTGCGTCTCTATACGTGTTATTAAATTATTCATTGCTCTCTACGTACTGTTTATCTTTGCACTTGTCTATATTACTTTCAATTTTCTTTTTACTGTTCCTTGACTACAGTTTTTCTTATCTCCTTGTAATAATGATTTTTGCACGTCCTGTTGCTTGCTTGGATGATTCTTTAATGTAGATCTGTTTTCTCCTTCATTAAATTATTCGTTGCTTGTTGTTTTGTGTTTATCTACTGGTTTCTGTCTTTCCTTTTCTTATCATCTGCACTGTGTACTGATCTGTCTACTTATTACATCGCTTACTATCTGATATTTGCCTCTTTCCTAAGGCATTTCTATCTTCCCACTCATCTGTATCACAGACAGTATATGTTTCTTCCTACGATGCATGTATAAAATTGGTGTCACTTCTTAATTTCTTCACTAATTCATTTCAGACTTGTACACTTGTTCTTTGGGCAAACTAGGAAGACGACGTTCTATTCTTTTATTTCAATTACATCTATGACTTTTGGGGTCTTATATCGAAGCCTAAACGAGTATATACAGTAAGTGAATGTTAAAAACAAGATTCCGTAGTTTACTTACTTTATGCAAAACAGTCTTTAAGTGCTTTTTTTCTTGGTGAACACACACACACACACACACACACACACACACACACACACACACACACACACACACACACACCAATCAAAACGCAGCACCCGATCTACCTTCACGAGCGTGGATATAATAAATGCGTCCTCATCAGCAAAAGGGCCAAGGCGCCTGAGACCTGCCTGACGTATGACAGACCAGGGGAACAAAGGAGGATGGTGTGTTCAGGTGCTAGGGCCGTATTCCTATCAGCGTAGGAGGCTTCATATTATTCACCCTTAGCCACTGGGACTGATAAGACCCTTGTGACAGTATTTCTTTTAAGGTCGCAAGAAAATGTCAGCGAATTACAGGAAGATCGTGTGACACCGTCCTTAGTATCACATTTTCCTTAGCGATATATGTTGTGTATTAGGTGCGGAAGTTCTTTTGAATGCTATTTGTCTTTTAATTTCGATACAATTTGCTTTACTAACATACAGGACACGAATTCGTTGACCAAGATGACGAATTCTGTGTTGTTGATATCTACGGGCGAGTTTATTCAGCTTAGAGTAAAATTTTCGATCTGATTTTATTTTAAAGCAAGGTAAGGCCTCCATTAAAGCCTCCACTATATATACAAGAAATAGCTCATATTCTCGTCAGTTAAGGAAGCTCCCTAACACGTCTTCCTATGCGATTTATTTCACTTAACATTTATTACACCTTGCTATCCTCTTTTGTGATACTTTAAATCATTCTAATATCACCTTGCATCATAAATAACGTACAGTATTATGTCAACCAGCCGTATCTAAAATCAAATCGCTCTATGCTCCGTAGAATCGACAGGTAGCTCCTAGAATAAGCAGCAAATTACGCTCTCTGGCTGACGGAATTCACGCTGAACTCACACTTAATGCCATCACATGTGCTTTTCTCATCACTTCTGACCTCCTCGTGCACAAATATACCGGTGAGGTGTAGCAAAATCTTCTAAATCATCAACAGGTAGATCAATCCGTCAATATCCTCCGTAACACATCATACGGGAACCATCTAAGGGCAAAGAAACATACCAGCCCCATCTCAGCTTAGGAATATTAGTCACCAAGGGAAGGTAACAACGAAAGGAGGCAATTTTTCCCATCAGCTGCACTGTGAAATGGGTCTAATTCTTGTCGGCATGGGAGATTTTCAGTACTTCTTCCTGCGCGATGTAATGTTTATCTTACCTCTTAATATCCTCTTTTATATGAAGATATGAAAATGTTTATATACAAGGCAGCATGATGGTGTGCAATATGTATCGCTCAGGAAGAAATATTAGGAAGCCTCTTGTACTACCGAGAAAACTGTTCATCTCTTCCTTACCATCCACTTCCTTCCGCCTTACATCCTCCCCTTCTCTTCTTCTCTGACTCTCCCTCTCCACCTCTGCCTTTCTCCTTCCTTTTTACCTCTCCCTCTCCTCTTCTGCATATCCCTCTCATCGTCTTTCTTTCCCTCTCCTTCTGCACCTCTCCATCTCCTCTCCCGCCTTCCCCTATCCTTCCCATCCTTGTATACCCTCTTTCTCAACTTTACCGCTTTCTCTTCCCCTTTCTTTTCATTCATTTTGTCTTCTTCCCTCCATTTACCTTTTCTTTTCCACTCGCTCTTGCTCCTTTCCCCATTCTCTTCCTCCTCCTTCTATTTCCCTTCTCCACTTCTCCCCTTCACTTTCCCTCTTCTCCTTCCACCTACATATTTCCCAACGTTTAACTTCTCTCCTTTCTCTCTTTCTTCCATCCACTTCCCCTCTCCCTTCCTACTTTCCCTCGTCCCTTTCCCTTTCTCTCCTCTTTCCCTCCCCATCTCTCCCCTTTCCCTCCCCCGACTCCCCTCCAGTGTTAACGTGCATTAACACTAAGATATTTACAGCTAGTCAGTTTGGCGTATGGAGAGAGGTGCTTAAAGGTATTTGTGTAATTAGTAGTGGAGCGGCTGCTACTAACTGGCAGGTGTCTGTGTCAGGTATTGGGTGTCAGGTTGGCTAATTGGTGGATTAGTTCACGAGAGTTTGCCCACGTATCACTGTATACATATGAGATTTCGCGGACAGAAGGGCGAATCCACTGACTACTCTACAGGCTTTAGGATTTCTCGATAAAACAAATACCGGTATATAAAAAACAAAATGCGTGAAGATTTGGGAAAGGTAGTGCACCCAAAACCATTGCAACAAGGTCGAAGCAGTAAAACATGTATATAATTCTATCCAACGTCTTTTAACTTACATTTAACTTACCGGTATTTGTGTTTTTATTCACTTTTTGCTTACCTTTGTATACTGCAAGAATGGTAAATAGTAATAACATTATCATATTATATTTACTTCATTTATTAATTATTAGCTTATCTTTGTATCCTGCATGATTGGTAAATAGTAATAATACTTTAAGGGTGCACTTACGCTAAACCATAATGGCATGTACTGGAGGAGGAGGAGGAGGAGGAGGAGGAGGAGACGAAGAAGAACAAGAGGAGGGAAGAAGACTGTTTTAGCTAATTCAGATCTTTTAAGTATAAGCATTTAGATTAAGGCCACAAGCTTTTAAAAATTCAATACCTCCGTGTTTGTGAGTTACGATGAATAATAATAGTTAAGGATTATGGGATAAATTTTCAGTATTTTCCAGCCAGGTAAATATATTAATCGGATGGTTAATTACTGGCATACGTAAAATATGAGAGGCACAAAATAGAGCCTGATAATTAATTACTGAATCTCAGACTCATTTTAGGTGGATGACCCTTCTGATTCCGAGAGGCTCGTATATTTTCACTGTGATCACATTGCTTCCACTAGATGTTCTAAATACATCTAAGCTGCGGTTTAACTGGCTGTAATCGGAACATAAAATCATCTCTCTCTCTCTCTCTCTCTCTCTTGCTCATGATCAATGCAATACCTGGTAAAGTAACAATTTCATTCATCAGAGAGAGTCATACGAGTCTGAAGGTAATGGACATACAAAAATATGGTTTTCTGGTTATTCTTAATTAACCCTGCGAACGAAGATTGAACGGTGATATTATATCGTACGGGGAGATAAGGCCTGTATGTCTGCTTGTCTGTCGGTCTGCCTGTCTGTCTGTCTGTACGTACGTAACCAAACGCCTCCCAAACCACTGAATTAATTTTAATGAATCTTGACACGACAACAGACGTGAGCAGTGCGAGAGTCGGTCAGGCAATAGCTATCAGATACCTGGCAGCTGTCCGTATATCAGTTATTAAAATCCTAATAAATGGACAAATATAGATTAAACAGATAGATAGAGAGGCAGACAGATTGTGTGTGTGTGTGTGTGTGTGTGTGTGTGTGTGTGTGTGTGTGTGTGTGTGTGTGTGTGTGTGTGTGTGTGTGTGTGTGTGTGTGTGGATCGTTTTGATCTCTACAGTACATATAAAAATGTTATTACTTATACCAATGTAACTGTTGTTATTGATTAAATGTTACTGGCGTTAGCAGAATCAGGATTTTGCTATTAATTATCGTACATACATTTTTCAGGTAAGTCATGTTCGTTTCCGGCCGCTCTACACAAGCTGCACGTATGCCCCAAGTAAGTACCCTTCATGTACACACACTGACGTACGGATCTCAGGAGTAATCTTTGTGAAATGTATAGTCATGAATTAAAACATCATGCCTCTTGCTAAGCTTCGTCTTCAGAATGCACGGCTCCCAGTACTGTATTTATTGAGGCTACCGATATTTATCTGATTACATATGTATCTACTGTATCCAAATTCTTTTCTAGGGCCGGTCAGACTGCTGGGGTCAGTTTGTTTCTTCCTTTGCCCGTTCACCCAGGAGTCAGTTGGGGACGAGGACGTAAAACAACTTCTGTGGGTCGTGTTGTCAGGGAAGATTTATGTGTCAGCAAAAAACTTATCTTCATCAATAACCCTCATGTCAAAAAAAAAAAAAAAAAAAAAAAAAAAAACGCTCTCCCTACAGTTTTAGTCCCCTCAGGAAAGACCTTTAATACTGCACAGAACAACACTTTCGGGCTCTTGTGACGCTCTCACTTTAGTATAACTGCTTAACGGTTGCTGGAAGAAAAAACTAGAGTTCTTCTCATCATTAGAGAGTTAAAAAAGGCTAGTGTTAATTTTTTCATGTAATTAAACCATTCCAGAGCTGAATAAATAGTGTGAAGATTGCCAAGATAAAATACATGAAAGTATGGCGTATATATTGTAAATAATGGAGGTGCTGATATAATGACTTACACGTATAATCAAAGGACTTCACTCTACCTTATCGAGAGAGAGAGAGAGAGAGAGAGAGAGAGAGAGAGAGAGAGAGAGAGAGATCTGGCGCTAAAGCCGTAAACTTCGCCACGAAATCTTTTGCATATTCTTGCTACCAACAGTTTTATTCAGCTTTCGTGGGATTTTTTTTTTTTTTTTTTGTGGGGGATTAGATAGCCTTAATTAACCTCTAACATTATGAGACCTTTCCTTGAGACGCTTTTATACAGCTCAGGGGAAACCTTTCGATCCATAATTTGGCGAAACCCTATTACAATGAATTATAAAGTTATACAAAAACGATTCCTCACAATTATTTCTGGCAGTCCTTGATCCCTTCATCCCAGTGACTTTTTTTTTTTTTTCATTCTCATTAATTCCGGACGAATGTATTATACCTAGGAAGATATATCGTACTTAAGATGTCAACGAGTTAGATACAGTCCATCCAGTACCAAGTGTATCTTCCAATCTTAATATAATCGCCTTAAGGTAGTGAGAATAAAATACAAAGTACAAAGGAAAGTCAGTAAGATCCCCCCTCTCCTATTCTTTATGTAAACAAGTTACACTGAGGTACACTTGATCAGATATATGAACATATTAATTTAATTTTTCGTCACTGTCAGCTTGTCTGTTCTGGCACTTATCACAGCGGTAAATCAAGGGAGAATCGAAGCCTTGGTGGTAGAAAATGCGTCCTGCAAACGCAGCCAGCGTGTAACCTCTTTTTGGACATCTTTATCAGACTGGAAGCGAAAGCCTTGAAGGTGCTTCTTCACTCTGAGGAAAAGAAGTGCAGTGGTGGCAAATCAGGACTATTGGCAGGATGAGATAGAATTTCCCAGTGTCAGGGGCTCACGAGATCCACTCTGGCATAGCAATGTGTGGCCAGGCATTATCGTGCAGCAGCACTCGTACCGGTAGTCTTTGGAAAGAAAGGGTTAGCTATTTGAAAACTTGTCTATCGCAGACATCGGTCAAAGTCCTTTTGGAAACTTTCTGTTCTATGTATTTGTCATCCAGTCCTTTTTTGCTTCGTCAGCAGCGTGGGGGTCCGGGGCTCGGCTGCTGTCCCAACATTTGAAACAAGGGTTATATACAACCTCGCTTGCTCCTGAGTGATTATATAAGCAATAACCCCCGACTCACAGAAACCCTAATGGGCTCATCAGGTTGGAGCGCTTTAACCCACTGGACCACCAGGCGTCCATTTAGTTATGTGGTTATTACCCAACATAGTCAATGGCTTCTTGGATTATAGAAAACTATTTGGCTCGACACTCAGTGATGCAAGTGGATGGTAAGCGCCTCTAACTACAACAAAGCATTCCTAATATAGTTATGTTCACATGACTGTGATATATCTAGTATTGTCCTCCAGCAAATACCAAACATATTCAACTGAGACTGAATCACAGAAGTCTGTGAGTGTTAGTAACATTAGGCCTACCATCGTTCACCTCATGATCGGAGCCTGCCTTGGATTAATTACACTACAGGTCAGCTGTACAGTACTTACTGAAAGTTGTAATTACAATTACAGGGATCAAAATGTTCTCAAAATACAATGAGTTATATGAAAGGTATAATACCTTCTTATATTGTGTATGGAGACTGTTTCTTGTTTGAGCTTCATGCTGCTATTTATAATTTCTTATGGCGAGTTACACGTGGTGAACGAACGTCAACAAACACCGAAAGTGTCAAGTGTGCATGCACTGTCGATCTGGCGAGCATACGGAACTGGAGCAAGCGCGTATGAAAGTTCAACAAGTGCAGGTACATCGTCTTTTCCCCTCAAAAGCCCATGGATGACAGTAATTCCAGCACATGCAACTATCTTCTCTTCCCTTGACATTCTGGTATGCAAGTGGTTACAGTGGGGATAATGAAGCCTACTTCTACTGAAGGTCCCAGAACATGAACAGTGCTCACGGGAGCGTATGCCATCACATACGCGAACTCTTGTGAATGCTCTTTCGGCAGTGCTTGATCATGTTCGTTCGCTAACAGCACTCCACCCTAAGATATTTGTGTGACTTACGAGACGCGGTAGGCTTTTCATTCGTGTTTCGAGAATGTTTATCTGGTGACTACTTTTATATTGCTATGTCTATACACATATTTGTAATGTTAACCTACAATTTCTGCTTCTCAAGATGAACTACACATATTCATAAAAACGCACATAGCAAACTTACCTTAATTAAGCTCGCAATAGCGCCGTGTGTTGATAAATCCTTTCCACGGTCACCGCCACAAACTTGTTTTGCTCCCACAATGCCCTGCGTTGTAGCGTTGCCAAAGGCACACATATGGCTAAACTTGCTATAGCAATTGCTAGAATCGCTAAATACATAAGCCTTGAGAAAATCGTCAAAAAAAGTGCTTAAATTTCTACAACAATGTCAATATAAAAATTTCTTATTATACATAGATTTCTTCCCGCTTGACGTTTAAAAATTGGTGTCAAAATGCAGTGGTTATCTCTAGAACTAGCGGAAACAGCGCTAACTTTGGCAGTTGTTTTGTTCTGTTCACGAACCTAATATATTTTCGTTTTTTTTTTCATGAAAATACATATCCGGTACATATTGTGCCACAACTATAGCGTTTATATTTTAACTGATCTAGTTTAGAGCTTTTCCACGTGACGTCACGAGTCGTGACTTTTGTTTACGGCGCCACATCGTACAGAAAATTGTCAGACGTCTACACAGAGGGAATTGCAGAATCCACAATATAATATTCCACTATTGTGCCTTTGGCTGTAAGACAAGGCAGAAAACTGGAAGTGGGGTACACTTCTACCGGTTTCTAGCCAGTGAGGAAAGACGACGGCCTACTCCTGCCTCTGTAGCATGCATATCATATCAAGTGAGCCGATTATTTGTGAGACTGAATAGATGCTGGCATATTTACCATCCTTAGCAGTTGTAAGTGTCATGGTATATCCTAATTATGTTAACGTCACAGAGCACAAGGCCCACATGGCCATGTGTGTGCATGGGACAAGAGGGAGAGGGTCCATGTCACACACCTTGTTTTGTTATTATTCCAGAGTTTCACCCAAACCAAACTGGACATAACAGTGATGGTCAAGAATGTTAGATGTGTACCGTACGTATAACCGATTAAATTACAGGTTCATACTTAAAGTTAGGATAGGCAAGGAGGTTAGGTTGGGTTAGGTTAAAGCTTATATTTTTATTTTTTCAATGTTTTTCAGTGTGATTCATTTGAAACTAATATTTGTGTCATGGTGAATGATTTTAATGTTAGTACAGTACAGAACATTGTTCAACATTTCAATAAAAAACTATTACTGTATATTCCACTGTGAGCCTGAGTGCAAAACAATGTTTCACTTACAACTGACACATAATTACTAGTACTACTATTTATAATTTTGTTAGATTTAAAAATGAATGTTGCTCCACAGAAAGCAAAACTGTCAATAATGCTCCAATTAAATATACATTTTTCACTTAGTACAAAAATACTTTAATTACAAATAAGAGGATAAATATTGTACTTATATCTTTTACCAGGTATGTAGCTATTAAGATTTTTTTGTTAATATAAAATATAAAATCATTAAATCTATATTGTTGAAGTCTTTCAGTTTTATGTTGTGGTACTCATCAGCATGAAATAAATGACCTTACTTTAAATTTGTCCCAATGTTTTGTTTCAATATTAATGTAAAAGTTAACTTCAAGAGTAATTTTGACAGTTAAGGCATGTACCATCACTTATGCATTTTATGTATAATAAAACTAAACATGCAGTATATAAGCTGTGTGCATGTATCTAGGCCTATACTGAAATTTCCGAAATAAGTACATTATTTTGGTAATTTTCCAGAATTTCACCCAGCTCACCTTGAAGCTTAAAATTTTCATTTTTTTTTTCTTTTATAGTGTGATTATTTTCAATCTGATATTCATTTCTGTCGGTAATTACTTTTTTTTTAATTCCAAACCAAGCTAACCCAAACAACCTAACCTAACCTAACCTAACTTAGGACCTAACTTGAATATTAAGAGGAGAGGATATCTGCAGCAGGCCAATAGGCCCATGCTAGACAGCTCCCACATGACTGAGACTAATTCACCCTGCCTTCAAATAGCTCATGCAGGCCCATGCTAGGCAGCTCTCACAGGAGTGTGACTACAAGAATGACAAATTTTGTATGCAACCCACACCTGTCATACGCTTATCTAGCCTATGCTTGAAACTTTCTAAATAGGGGGCAGCAACTAGAGTACATCACTGGGAAACCTGTTCCATTCATTAACTACTCGATACCCAGTCAATGTATACAATCCCACCCCCCTCGGACCCACGTCAATAATATACTGATTACCAAGATGATTTACAAGTACCATATGTCAATTCCAGCCATCTACATTGTGCATATACAAAGACAAAAGTCGTGTCGCTGCTTTGTGCGAAGACTAAGTGCAACACCTGAAACATTATGAAAGCTCTACCACAGTTGCATGTTCGTGGTTGGCTAGCCTGAATTCCTCAAGCTTCATATCTGCTGCTGATGGGATGACGATATGAATGAACCCATGAAATTCCGAAGCCTTAACATCGACTCACAAGAATTGTTGAGCCCGAACTTCGTATGAGAGACGAAATGCCAACGGTTAGACGATGATCACCTGACTTTTCATCCTATATCTTATCGCAAAACGTCCAGCAGACCTACTATACCATGGTATGGAGAGGTCAAGCAACATGCATCCGACTAATAGCAATATGAGAGGTGGCATGATCTTCCCTTGTTTACGGGAAACGAATCCTGAACAGAAAACTCAAACATTTAGTATAGGCATAGAGAGGTGGATTAGGATTTCAGGAGGAAGACACAATGGAGAACCGTCATATTTCAGGTCGTCCTCGTGTTACCACACCACTATAGGACCAGGAAATAATCACAACGATAGAAGCAGCCGCCGCAAGCAATGCTTACGCCATAAGAAACGAAGTGCATCAAGAATGAAGCACACGAACAGTTGTGCATAATCTTCGGTCGTCTGGTTTATATACAGTATTTGAACTCGTCTATGGGATTCAGTTTGCCAGGCACTCAAAGAAAAATAAATCAAGTATCAGAATAACCCTGTTCTCGTATGTTGAATACTATAGTGAAATTTGTTTTACAACACTTAAATAATGTCTATCTATTGCCAGACGCCTCAATAATGTCCCAGGTCATAATTATCAACTTGATTAGCTAATTTACAGTTAAAAAAGATGGAGAACTGACTTCCGAACACCTATTAAGCTAAGTGAATTGAAACGTTGATAAAGTTGGCATAGAAATAAAAGATAAGAAACGCTTCATCAATACTAAATAAAAGCAGCAGTCAGAAAGATTCAACAATTATGTAGATTAGTTTCAGTAAGTTACAAAAAAATATATATACTGGTATTCACAGGCTGGTCCCCTGGAGTAAACTGCAACGCAATTCAGTGCTACCAACTGATCGTTCGACACAAAGCAGACCGCTCAAAAACTATAATCTTTCAGCAGATATTTTCACCAAATTTCACGACACGACTTTTGTCTTTGTACATTATGACATGTCTGTTTACCTTGAAGGATGCCCCGGTGAACTTTGATGGAGTGTTTACCAAATGATGATAGAGATCGCCATATCTGAGAAATGGTTTCGGTCCCCAGTCCTTGAAACTGGTGAATTTCTCCCAAGATATGGTGTAAAAATCTAGCCCCAAACAATTTATCTTATTCCTGTGCAGATCTTGGTGGCATTGCTTCAGAGTTCTGCATATATCCGACAGTTTCATCTCTGACAGTGCTGTCTGGACAGCCATTACTGCGAGGAGTCTGCCGTCCAATAAGGAGTCTTAAACAAAACCACGTGATTTTTGTACGTCATTGGAAAAGGTCTCTTACATGACTTTTTTTTTTTTTTAATTAACGCCCAGAATAAATCCTGTTACTAGCCTACTACTACCTCTGCTACTACTGCTGATACTGCTGTTTATTCAAAGGTGTACCCACGGGAGGGGGGTGGGACATCGGGGGCCATGGCCTTCCCAGTCAGACCCTTGGGCTCCAATTTGAAATTTATTTATTTATTTTTTTTATGTGTGCACAGTGTAGCAAAGGGTCAGCTCATCTACTACTACTACTACTACTACTAACTACTACTACTATTTATACCACTAATACTACTGCTACTACTACTACTACTAATAATAATAATAATAATAATAATAAATAATAATAATAAAATAATAATAATAATACCAAAAAGGACATACCGGTAGTAAAAAATGTATAATGCTACTCTTCTTTCATTTACAATATACACAAATTTTCAGCACAAATGGTTGCGGTAACTACTAAAATGACTTACAAGTTAACACAGTAACCCCTTACGCACGAGGGCGCTTATAAAAATGAACCAAGGTGTAAGTACACCCCGTTTTTGAGTTAAGAAGACCCTTAATTATTTTTATTAGCCTGCATCCTTTATTACAGTCAGTAGTGATACAAAAGGTCGGTTTATAAAGCATTTGTAATTGATGTGGTTAGTCTGCATCCAACATTACATTACAGTCCGCACGTAGTTTTAATACCAACCTTATCGTTAGTTCTTGACGAGAATCCATCTGTACCGAGCACCTTGCAGGCTCCACGCTCGTCCCCTCTGCCTCTGAAGACATACGAGGACTGGACGTGTCTACCTTCTAGTTCTTCCACCTCCCGAACGACAGTATTGTTAGGTGTATTATGACGGTATATTTGTATCTGTTATAGGTTTATCAGTATTCCAGTAATTTTTTACATCGACGGTAATGTACTAATATCATGATGTAACTGTACTGTAGGTGGATTAATATCGAACTGCAAATTACAAATATTATCGCACTCACCACTTATTTTCAATTTCAGTTACAAATACAATTAGTTATTATAAATTGTTTAATTATTTGCAATTTTTTAAATTACAATTTCTAACTGATCCAAGCCTGATCGGAAGAAGTATTCTGCTCCACCAAAATCAGATGATTATATTCAGCTAAGTGAGTCGCAGGAGCCTGAGAGTCTTAACCCGTCACCGTTCGTGATATTATGGCCACAACAAGCCCATCACTCAGTTCCAGCAGATACCAAACGAGATTATCAAACTGAGAGCGAGTTATAGGAACCTGAGTATTAAGCTGCTTCCATCAATGTCCCTGTGGTTGAAATAACTCTAAATCTGTCACAGCTAATAAACGACGATTGTATTCAAGTGAGCCATAAAAGCGTCAGTGTTATGGTGTAATCTAAAAAATAAAATGAAGAGGCCTTGAACATGCTTCGACATCCACGAAAATGCTGTGCTTGACGTGTGAGTGGCGGGGAAGGTTAGGAGGTAAACTTCTTTGTAGCGCTATTATGTTTTTGTGCTGTGTTATTGCCCACTTAGCGCTTAGTTATATACACACACGAACATGCACACACACACGTACACGCTCTCTCTCTCTCTCTCTCTCTCTCTCTCTCTCTCTTGTTTGCACTCAATTCTGGTTCCCCCCTCTCTCTCTCTCTCTCTCTCTCTTGTTTGCACTCAAAGTCTGGTTCCCACACTGCACTATCGCGCACACACACACACACACACACACACACGCTTAAAATTCTGGTTCCCATACTGCATTCTCGCTCACACACACTCGCACACCCATGCACTCAACTTCATATTCTCACACACGCTCTCTTGCTCGATGCTATCAGGAACTTTTGGTTACACATTCACACACTTCTTTCGGTATCGCCTTTTTTCACCTCTGCTTTTCCCGACTTCAGCAGATACCTGAATGTACGTCGGGTTGCCTTCATACAGAGTGGTTTATTTTCACATACAGGGTCTCTCTCTCTCTCTCTCTCTCTCTCTCTCTCTCTCTCTCTCTCTCTCTCTCTCTCTCTCTCTCTCTCAGACGCACACACACACACACACACACACACACATTCTCTACATTACTGGGATAGCATGCACATACACACCGTAGAATTTTTTTTCTATTCCACACCCAACCTAATATCTACTTTGGAGGGTGATGGTATTCGAAACAAGAAAACTATGAATATCGATGAGTTATTTTAATGCAACCGGTGAGTTCACGCTGTCTGGGAGGTGTGGCAGGTGTCTAGAAGGTGTAGGATTGTATGGCAGGTGTGGGATGAGTATGGCAGGTATAGTAAGTGTATGGCAGATACGACAGGTGTGTGGTAGATATGGTAGGTTTGTTAAGTGCGTGGCAGGGGTGGAATGGCAGGCATGTGTCGTAGGTGCTTAACAGGTGTGATTCGTGTGTGGCAAGGGTGGTAGGTGTGAGGCGCGAGTAGGTGTTTGGCAGGTGTGAGAGGTATGTTCCAGGTGTGAGAAGTGTGTTTCAGTTGTAAGAGATGTGTTGAAGTGAGATGTGTTGCAGGTGTGAGAGGTGTGTTGCAGGTGTGAGGTGTGTTGCCGGTGTAAGGTGTGTTGCAGGTGTGAGACGTGTTGCAGGTGTGAGGTGTGTTACTGGTGCAAGGTGTTGCAGGTGTGAGGTGTGTGGCTGGTGTGTTCCAGGTGTGAGGTGTGTTGCTGGTGTAAGGTGTTGCAGGTGTGAGGTGTGTGGCTGGTGTGAGGTGTGTTGGAGGTGTGAGGTGTGTTGCTGGTGTGAGAGTTGTTTTGCAGGTGTGAGAGGTGTGTTGCAGGTGTGAGACGTGTGCGGCAGGTATGGGAAGTGTCTGGCAAGTGTGATAGGTGTGTGGTAGGTGATGGTAAGAGTATAGTAAGAGATGGTGGATATACGGCAGGAAGTGGTTGGTGTATGGCAAGAGATGGCCATGGTACGAGTTGTGGCTAACTTGATATATGCAAAAGATGGCTACTATAGGGCAGACGGTTTTTGTATGGCAAATAATGGTTACTGTATGGTACGAACAGTTGGTATAAGGTTGATATTTATGGATGCTTTGCTTTAGGACGCTTTAGCAAGGTGATATTAGGCTATATGTATGCCCTTTATTCAACCAAAGCCACTTCCAATCAACACAACTCTCATCTTTGTTATCATCCAACAACTAGCAGCATCGCTTCACCAAATAATTTCTGCTCCCAGCATCTCGTTTGTTCACCAGTCAGTTGTCCCAACACTGCTGCCGACCAACAATCACCACCCCATCACTATTCCTATCCGACAATCACTACCCACATCACTGCTACCATCCAACAATCACTGCTTGCCACAAACCCACGATCCGGCCACAACCTCTCTCTCACATCCGGCCTACACAATACCTTCCCCCTCCTCCCCACCTCCTTTCCTTTTACCTCCCTCACTCAAGCTTGCAGTAATCGCCTTGTACTCTAGACTCAGCGTATTGTACTCTGGTAGAAAAAAAGACCTTGATTCTTTCTCTCTCTCCATTTTCAGAGGACAGAACGTTTGAAAATTATCTCTAGCAACCTCTCGTCTTCGTGTACGCTTTTTTTTTTTTCTATCGACAGCATGAATAAGGGACTTTATGAAATATATGAACTACCCTCTCCATGCAGTAATACTTGTATTGTGAAAAAAAAAAAAAAAAAAAAAAGAATTACAGTAGCACTGTATCTTGAAACCATCTATCACCCGGTTAAAGACACCTGATTGAATCGGTAGGAGCCCACCATCCACTCACCTGATGTAGCGGTAACTTCAAGTGACTTTACACTGAGTGACAAGCCAGATGACTTCGTTTAGCCTAGGAAACTTTTACTCAAATGGGTGGTAACCATATAACCAAATGGGCGCCCGGTGGTCAAGTAGGTCAAGGTGCTCTAGCCCGCTGTGGACCATCAGCGTTTGCACCCAAGGTATACCCATTCAGAGGCGAACCAATAGTCACTACCCTTAAACGTCGCGAATAGAGGTACCCAAGCCCCGGACCTGTACCCTGCTGATGCGGCATTAAAGAACTGAATGAGCGATGTTTTCACTCGGAAAAAATGTACGATAAGATTCACCCTTTGCTTGACGCTCTGAACAAATGGGTAAGAACTTTTGGATACTGTACTGAATGCCCCAAATCAGTAATTTCATATTTCATTCTGTTGCGTCCCTCATTAACCACTTTATTCCTTTGGCGTTTGAGCATCATCCTCTCATTTGATTTAGTGCTGTCTACTTCTTTCCCCTTACTCGTTCTGTCTTTATATCCTCCTTTCTTCTTACTTCTCCCTTTCCTTCCCGTCACTTTTTTCTTTAACCCTTTTTTCCACTTCAGGCGTCTCTACACCGCGTCACGGCCCTAATGGTTACCTGTAACCCAGGAAACCATTCACAACTCTGGGTGGTAACCGTATAGCCAGACTAGAGGGGCACTCAGTCGAGCGCATCTCTCCGACAAGGGCAACGCAATTTCCAAACCACTCTTCATAATGGGTCAGGTTTTCTCATCACTGATTATGGTTTCGCAAAATGGGTTTTCCGGATCCAGAATCTGTAATACGATCCGGATAGGTCCCAAAAGTTAATCGATTGTTCCCTGAGACATGGGCTATCTGTCCATAAAATTTGGTCCAAATCTCTGTTTTGAGTAATATGCTAACAGACAAACAAACAATTGGTAGAAAATATATTCTCCTTGTCGGAGAGCATTACAGGATGAAGTGGAGCCTGCTCTGGTGCCATTGTTAACTTGGTAGAGATGCATATGAGGCGTCCTCCCGTGGGCCAAACCTCCACACTATTCCCCACAAGGCGTTGTCATCCGCAAGAGAACATCAATTCTCTGCACGGGCGGTTGCTTGGCTGCGGTTGATGAGTCTGCTGGGCCAGACAGACCGGACTTGATCAACAGCAAAAGTACCAGTGAACTCCTTTTTGTTTTGTTCTTGCTATCCAAAGATTTTTTTTTTTACTGGAAGGGTTAGGTACGTATAGCCCTTATTAACGTCTTCGATACTAGAGATTTTCCCGTCGTTTGTAGGTGGCAAAAATAATCAGGATCTCATCATAGTAAAGGAGTTAATCCCTACAGAACGATACCACTTTGCTTTTTCTTGCTACTGTCACATAGTTTTATTGACCATACTGCAGATCTCTCATACTGAAGGACTAAAGGTACAGACGTTTAACTTTTTTGTATTTAATCACTTCAATCTGACTACGTATTAATAATCGCAATCGGGCTACGGCAAAACTACTTCAGTCGCTTTATGAAGGATTTGAGCAGCTTAATCAAGGTAACAGCTAACCCCACCTGTTCGTAAGTCTCCCCAAATCGATATACAAGGAGGCCCACATATAGCGCTTCACTGGAAATTCACGTGTCAGTATCTTATGTGTTGAGGTGACGGCTCACTTGGCTAGTGTGGGTGTGGCAGTGGGAGCAGGAAATTAATAAATGATGCAGAGTAGATATCGGTAATGCTAACTGAACCATCCCCTCAGTATATGAGAATCCACCCGCCGATACTGGTAACGCTTACTGAACCGTCCCCACAACATATGTAAATTCGCCCGCCGAGACTGGTAATGCTGACTGAACCGTCCCCGCAACATACCTGTACGTGAATTCGCCCGCCGAGACTGGTAACGCTGGCTGAACCGTCCCCGCAACACACGAGAATTCGCCCGCCGATACTGGTAACGCTGACTGAACCGTCCCCGCAACATACAAGAATTCCCCCGCCAGAGTGATATATGGCCCTGTAAAATTGTCTGAATGTAATAATGTTATAATAAAAACCACGTCATCGGATTGAAATAGTTTGTACTTTTTTTTTTTTAACGAATTAATAACCTTATGACTCCTTTCGCTAAGATAATGTCTATCTTATTCTCATCTCCAGACGGTTTATTCAGCTCTGATGCGACTTTTCGGTGGAAGGGTTAGATATCGACTTTATATACTGATAACGGTACTACCAGAGGGCCTTCCTGAGCTGAATAAGATAGTCTGGTGGCAGTAAGAAAAACAGAACTACTTCCTTAGGCTTAAAAAAGAAGACTCGGAAAAGTGTGAGTCCGAATACTGGAGCGTCTTGCAGTATGATATAGTGTGAGAAACGTAACAACTGTCTTCTCGGATGCGCACAGATAAGAACTGATAGTGCTTTGAGTTGTAAGTACCACAAGAGCGGGTTTCTTATTATCGATTGTAATGATAAGGCAGAGGTAAATAGTTCACAGCAGTCTGTACACCCAACAATGCTGCCGTGCGTGGTAAGGGAAGACAGGAGTGGGTCCGCAGCCTAGGGAGGCAACCACAAGTTCTGGTTCCTCGCTCTAATGATGATAGTGTTAATCGCTGTGTAGAGGTTGTTACTCTCAGGCTTCTCTGACTCGCAGCTAAAATCGTCTGGCCTTGGCTGGAACAGAATACTAAGGTTGTCTCGACCATGAGAGTGTTGATAGTGACATTACCAGTGCTCACCATTATTATGATACACTCAGAGCTGCATGAAAATCGCCTGGCATTAGCTTAAATAGATTCCTAGAGCTGTCTCGATGATGTGGGGGGCTGACATACGGATTTGTGCTAACTCTACGCGGTGTGAAGAAGGGAGTGGTGGCGTGGTGTAAGAAGGCAGGCAGGAGTCCTGGTTCCTGACTCTGATAATGGTATTGATAATCGTCGTAGAGGTTGGCAGCGGGCACCAGCGATCCGGGCAAGGTCACGCTGCAGACATTTTAGTGTGGCGGCGGCTGTGCTGGTGGTGGTGGTGGCGGTGGTGCGGTGGACGAGTAAGTACCCTACCATACCACAGACTAACCAAAGAGGCGCGTGTACGCTCCCACCACATTCATACGCAGATACAATACTCTTAAATATATACACATACGCTCGTACCACATGCATACACATACACTCTTAGTGGTTGTAGTGGTGGTGGTGGTGGTATGATGAACAAGTGCGTCTACCCTACCATGCCACAACACATCCCAACGACATGAGCGCGTGTACACTCCTGCCAAATAATAATATACTTATTAGGCACATACACTTCCACATACATATACACTTACACAGACAAATACTACTATCAAATATTCACCCACATACACATACACTCCTCGCAGCTGTGGTGGTGGTAAAGTAAGACCTCCCTACACAACCACACACAGCGCATGTTCACTCTGACCACATACATACACATCTACTAATACCACACACACATACATGCACATGCACTACTATCACATGAAAACACGTCCACGCCTACAACATACTTGCAGATACAGTCCACTCCTTCCACATAAATGCACATACTCTCCAGCCACTCGCATACACATAAACTTCTGCCACGTACACATTTACTCCTAGCAGATACATTCACATATATTTCTACAACATACTTGTACATACACTTCCACCACATATGTGCACATAAACTATCAGTGTATACACATACATTAGTACCGCATGCATAAACAGTAATCCTGCCACATACATACATGCACATCAACGCCGACCCCACACAGACATATACAATCACATACATTCCTACCACATATACTGTATGCATACATACATATACATACACCTGCAACATGCACATATACTTCTGCCACATACATGAATGCATTTAGACTCCTACCACATGCATACATATATACAGTACTGCCACATACATACATACATACAAGTCCACCACATACATTCACGTACACGCCTCGCACATACATACTGCGCACATTCACTATTACCACAAAACTCACGACTTTGGTTGGATGGAAGGAAGCCACACACACACACACACACACACACACACACACACACACACACACACACACACACACACACACACACACACACACACACACACACACACACACACACACGGCTGTGGTTGGGTGTGGTTATTTGGCTGCACCTGAGTAGATGCAATTGGTCTTGCGGGCCGGTAGGAAGGGGAAGGTTATTACATAGCAGGACACCAGTCTCTCTCTCTCTCTCTCTCTTCTCTCTCTCTCTCTCTCTCTCTCTTTCCATCAACATCTATCACTCTCGTCCAGATATCTAGCTAAATCCATGCCCCTGTGTACTGGATAGGACTAAACCCAACCAGTGCACTGAGAAGACTGGGTAAGCTAATATTTTCAATACTTTACTAGAACTGGGAAAGACTGTCACCGGTGTACTGGGAGTACCGAGTAGTAAGGCCAGGAACCGGTGACACTGGAAGCAGCATGGCGAGAGAGGAGCAGGCATAGCTACTGGGGCTGTTCCAATGGGCCTAGGAGACTCCCTAGCATCTCGGCTTAACCAATTGATTTCCTTGCCTGAGACGCTAATATTTTCTTGGGCTTAGTGGACTCTCTGGGACAGGTTGGAAAAGAGGTGTGGATGATGATGAGATGATGATGATGATGGTGATGGTGATGATGATGAGAATAGTCCACTACGTTAATATTATCGTGGGCTTAGCTGAGCAGACTCCATTGCAATTCTTTTTAACTGTTTTTTTATTTATTGCATTAAATTTTTCGTGGGCTTAGTAGACTGCTTAGAATCACCTAACTAGTGTGTTTGTTACTATGTTAAAATTCTCGTGGTATTAATAGATTTCCTAACACATCTTCCTTTCTGGTTTAATGGAGGACAGCGTGGTTAAAGGAGGTAGACTGGCATATTCTGCTGTTGTCGTTGGAGAACCCTTAGAAATAATACGTCGCTTCACTCAAACTATTAACAACTGTACAGCAACGGTATCACTGGGTATGTTCCCATGGTCGCTCCCCATCCCCCACATCCCACCAAAATTTCAGCTCATCTCGCCTGTTTTTGTCTCTCACGCCCATCCCACCCATTTCTGTCTTTCACGCCCACCCCACCCATTTCTGTCTCCTACGCCCATCCCACCCTAGGCACTGTAATAATTAAGAAATGTCTGAAAACACAACCTGTACTGAACTCAAACTCCTAATTCTACAACACCTATTTTCACAGGGTATACCCGTACTTTCCTGCTCCAGCTCTGTCTTCTCTCACTCCCTTTCTGGCTGTTTCATTTCGCGACGCAGGTTACGCAGTCAACGAACGGGCTTGTTTCTGTGTACATGACACGCCAATATTCTCGTGGGTTTACGACACTCCCTAGCATCTATGTCTTGCATAGTTATTCTGTACGTTTTCAAGGTCCTCGGTAATGACGTAGGTGCTAGCGAGTTTCCTGAGTCTATGGGATTATAGTTCTGGGATCTGATGTCTATGCCCAGTTTGCCATATAGCTGTGAAATACTTAGGCTACTTTGTGTATCTCTTCAGCTATCGTTATATGATTTCACAGTATTAAAGAGAAACATGGAGCAATAATAATAATAATAATAATAATAATAATAATAATAATAATTTCATGATCAGCGTTATGGCGAAGAATACAGAAGTTCGTGTTTTATTTAAGCCTGTGATGGACGATATTTGTTCACCTCACAGAAACTCTTAATAGTCAAACGTGTAACATAATCTAATAGTGTGTCAGAGTAGGCTTTGTCTGTCCTAATGAGAACTGCAAAATCTATTGAAACGTATGGAAATCAATGCCAACTTCGGAAAGCGCTTAGATGAATGTGATATATATATATATATATATATATATATATATATATATATATATATATATATATATATATATATATATATATATATATATTATAAGAGAAGATAATATTTTTGACATATTTCGTTCCCAACATTTCTGAATCTGTCGTTTAAGCTTGCCTAATACGGTAACCCTCTTTATTGTTCTTACCACCGTATTATTTTTAAGGATTTTGAGATTATTTAGAAACTGGAGGAGTTAGATCTCTGTCTCTTTACTAACACTCTTCACTACTTGGGTCATGTTCTACGTTCATGAGAATTGTCTAGTGATACCAGGAACAAACCACAAAATAAGTCACCATATTGAAAGAGTTAAGGCATATGGATGTTGAAATTTTGTAGCAGAGCAGGTGAGGACACACACACACACACACACACACACACACACACACACACACACACACACACACACACACACACACACACACACACACACACACACACACACACACACACACACACACACACACACTATCTGATGCACTGGAGGGTACAAGGCCAATCAGTACAGTACGTAGGTTAACTGTAGTACTGGCCCTTCTGTACAGTCACAGGCAAATGTTCGTGTACTGATCAACTGCCTCCACTTTCCACATTTTTTCTTCCTTGACGCATCATATCAGAGAGGCTCTTATGGGCAGAGAAGCATACCAGGCCTCCCGCAGCTTAGGAAGGTCAGCCTCCACTGGGCAGTGAGAAGCAGAAATGACAGAATATTGAGCGAACTTATGTCCCAGCCTGTGCCTAGACTGGAATCCAAGCTAAGGTGGTGTTTGACATAAAACAGCAAATGTTCCACTCTGAAATATGCACTGTGATTGTAGGGCTGTGTTTAGTTATCCTCGAGCGCGACTGGTTTTCGTTTGATGGGCTGGGTCATGCTAAGTTAGATATGTTAAATCCCAAATCCCTGTACCGATATCTTTTACACCCAATGGCAGTTTCTCTCGCCGATCTAATGACCTAGTTATTTTTTTTTGTCTTCTTCTTTTTAGACAATGGCGGGTAGCCTAATGGATCCTGTTGACATCATATTTAAGAACCCATTAGATTATCAACAAAATTCTGTGCAACTCCTGTCACTTTAATATAAGCCAGTCATCAAATCACCTATTCTTTCAGTACTCTTAACGGACCCATTTACGCGCGTGCGTGCGTGTGTGTGTGTGTGTGTGTGTGTGTGTGTGTGTGTGTGTGTGTGTGTGTGTGTGTGTGTGTGTGTGTGTGTGTTACGCATTCCTATTCAGTGTGTGCTCTCCGTCTTTTTCTACGCCGATATTCTAAATTTTTGTAAGTTATATGCGATAATGGGACTAAATCGATACCTTCTCTGGCGGACAGGTATTCTCTCATTCTACAACATTTTCAAGACTTTGGGCTCAGACTCTCAGCTAAAAACACAACCCCAGTAAAAAGGGAAGCCTGTCTTATACGGTCGCAAACTTCCCAACAGTATGTGAGTTGGGCACTTTTTCCCTTTAGGGTCTAGTTTAGGTTAAAGTATATTAGGTTGTTCAGTTATATTCGGGTAAACCAAGTCAGGCTGGGTTAGAATAGGTTAGGTTTGGTTAGGTTATGTTTGGATAGGTTAGGCTACAGTTAGATAGGTAGGATAGGATAGATCAAGTTGTCAGGTTTGGTTACGTTACGTTAACTGAGGTTAGGGATAAATAAAGTAAATGTGATGATCCCAGAAAGAGAAAAGATGACTCAGCGGGTGATGCTGAAATGGCTAATGGTTTCGACAAACAGTAACTGCCTAGAAATATTTTACCTCCGTCACGGGCCGTGTTCTTGTCGGTACAGGAAACATCGCAGCCCATCGCCTTTACCAGTATATTTTTGTAACTGGTTCATTTAATATATTCTTGTATACTTAGTGATATATTTTCCTTATTGCACTTCACTGGTTTTGTAGGTTATATAATTGTACAACTGACATAGTTTGGCTCAGTAGCGGAGAAAAGAATATTATCTTTCTTGATGCAAGAATAACCTAGCAAGGAGAAAGTGCTATACTTGGTTTGTTTTTATTTAACTAAACTTTCTAACCTATTTCGCTTCACATGATGACCAAGTGTATTCAGAGTGAAGGATAAATATGACTAGAAACCAAGGAGACTCATTCCTGTTACACAAAGCTCCTCGAATTTCATGCAATCACAACTTAGCATTAGACTTGTGAGAATACCAATTCCGTCCGATGAAAACAAACCAACTAACAGATCTCCTAAGCCCACCAGAACACCGCCAGTAATCTAGTTTGTCGCCGCGCCTTTCACTGGAACTCTGGCCAGTAATTACACACACGTCACGGGTGGGGGGTGGGGGGGGGTTGACAGGAGGAGGGGCACCACCACCGGAAGAAGTGTTGACCAGAGCCTTAACACCACCATGAGGATGTCTTTTGTAGCTTATTCTTGCAGTCTCCATACAATTTTATTAAGCCTGGGAAGGAATTCTAGTAATACTGAAGTTGGTTAAAACTATATCAAACACCTGCAAGTCGTAAACTCTCCCAAGCTGAATAGAATCCTCTGGAGATATCATGAACATCTAAAAGTCATCGAAATGAAGGTATTAGCTCCCTGTATACGGTGACCATCTTAATACTGAGGTGCAAGGTGTAGGAGGGCGATGTGTTCTTATTTTATTACTTTTGTTGTTGCTCTTGTTCTTGTTTTTGGAAAAGATTAAAAAAAAAAAAAAAATCGCCACTGGATGATGAAAAAGTTAAGGTGTCGTGTTGGTCTGTAATTCCCCATAAATATTAAAAGTTTTCTTACCTAACTCATTACACAACTCCGCAGTAAGCAAGGGCAGCGAATTTATTTGTGTTATGAGTTTGCAAAGTGCATTAGCGATCATTTCAGAATTTCATCAAGCCACGGCATTGACTAGGAGGGTGTATGTGAGTGACGTGGATGGGAAGAGCGAGGATGAGGTGGAGGGACGACGAGGAGAGGGATATGAGTGCGAGGGGTGTTGAGATGGAGGAATGGGGGCATGGTGGTGGAGTATATGGTGACATGAAGGCGATTAAACCCTTGAAATCAGGGACTATTTTTTTTTTTTAAGCTTAGGCTACTTTTCTACAGACGGTTTTACTATGCCAAGGGGAGGTTTTCCGAACTGGCATGGTTAGGCAGAGTTCCCATTATCCCCTTTATTATACTCTTTATACATTAATCTTGCCCGGATTTTCGTACTTTTGCAGCTTATTTCAGGCAGGTAAATAGAGGAGGAAGGCAAAATTGTTGCTCTATATACTTTCCAAAACACCACTTCGTGACGAGCATC
This sequence comes from Coenobita brevimanus, assembly GCF_032717465.1. Taxonomy (NCBI): domain Eukaryota; kingdom Metazoa; phylum Arthropoda; class Malacostraca; order Decapoda; family Coenobitidae; genus Coenobita; species Coenobita brevimanus. The sequence continues at coordinate 33,330,842 of NC_137000.1, forward strand.
ACATTATAGAGTCTTTCTTCATAGTTCGTCGCTCAAGATGAAGAGATGACAATTTTAGGACAAGTTACGGTAAAAAGCGTAGAGTAAAAGTCCATCCTAAGCTGAAAACACTCATCTAGTTGCTGCAAAAATAAACTCCAAATTAAGTCACAAGATTTCATGAGTTAAGACGTCTGGCTAAAGCTATGGATCTTTCACCTTAATCTGGCCAAGATATTCGTTCTTTTGAATTTTATATCACTTAGTTCAGTGAGAGAAAAAAGACAGTAAGACGACTCTACATCATTTCTCCTGCACCTCTTCGTGACAAGCGAAATAATCTAGCGTACATCTCTGCTATAACCGAATATTCAAGGTGGAGTGATGGCAATTTTGAGCCAAGTTAGAGTAAAATGGGTATAGAGTAAAATGGATATAGTTAAATGAAGCAACAATATATAACCTCTCGTTGACCTTTTATGCAACATCAAGTTTTCTTTTTGCATATCAGAATTTTTACATATACATAATGATGAAGTTGACAGGTGTCGCTCATGGGAAGTTTTACGTGTGTGTGTGTGTGTGTGTGTGTGTGTGTGTGTGTGTGTGTGTGTGTGTGTGTGTGTGTGTGTGTGTTGTTGTCGTGCTTGTTCATTGAACTAGTGATCCAGGGGGGGTATTCTTAAACGTATTTACGATTAATTCTCTGTCGCACCTGTGATTAGCATTACCAGGAAGGACAAGAGGAGTGCAATAATAACTATTTTGCTGTTTTGTTCTTCCTGCAAAACGAATCCTAATACGGAAAAAAAGGATCAAAACCACTGGATCTGTTCTTCCTGCAAAAAATGTCTTAGTTACGAAAGGGAAATGATCGTAAGTACTTTTCAGAATCCTATCCCAGGAGTCGCATTCATAAACCTTCTTCAGCTTAGCCACTTCACTCCAATAGCGTATTCATAGTATATTCTCCAGACGATTTTATTCAGCGTTGGGGAGACTTTTTTCAGACTAGAGGGGTTCGATGCCATACATTTCCTTAATCACATCACTGCCAGAGATCCCTTCTTAAGATGAATAAAAATTTCTGGAGATGGCAAAAATAAAATGCAAAATACGTCATCAACGCGAAGGGATTTTACTGCGTATAAGCGCTTTTTTTTATTAATTTTTTTCTCACTCATACAGTTGCCAAATAATAATAATAATAATAATAATAATAATAATAATAATAATAATCCAAGTCAAACTAGTGTGAAAATCAAAGTGACAGAATGCAACCAAATAAAATTACTTCTGATAATAATTAGATTCTGTAAACACTAGCTTGTGGTAAGACTCCGTTAACCTCTTTGCTAAGATGACTTTTTCTTGCAGTTTATTAATGCTGCCTTTACACCATTTTACTCAGATTAGGAGTGACCTCTTGTACTGACGGGATTAATGCAGACTGTACCTAACCCCTCCAGTCCGCATATTTTCTCCTATGCGAACTACAGTCGTCTGAGGGCAGCAAGAATTAAATCTTGGGAGTGAAGTTTGGGACCCCAAAGCCTGATGAAGTAATTTAGTGTTTTATTTTTGCCACCACCAGACGATTTTATTCAGCTTAGGAGAGACTCTTTAGACTGAAGGGGTTGGATTTAGTAGTCAATAGCCTTTACACTGATAAATGTTTTTCCTAAGCTGTATGAAATCGTCAGAAATTAGTCAGAAAAACTTACCTAAGGAGGCAACATCTGTGAGCTAAAGAGGCAACATCTGTGAGGAATTACGTGATACTCCACGAAGTTTGCTTCTTTATATATATATATATATATATATATATATATAAAACTCTTGCTCCTAAAAGATAACTTTATATAGATAAACAGAGCACCCTAGTACTGTATACAGGACGTAATGAAAGTTGTATCTAAACGGTAGAGTTTTTGAAATCTCTCCGGGGTTGACAAAAATCACCTGGAGATATCAATAATAATGAAAAAGACTTTATTGTGCTCATAATATATTTTAGCAACACTAATTTTTCGTTCTTGAGTTCTAGGGTTTAGAAGTGTGACTGAGATGTGGAAGGTACACCGTCAATTTTTGCATTATCATTACTATACCAAATGATAAAAAATATAAAGTCTGCCCTTGCCACCGTGATGCTGGTTGGGTTCTAGAAAGTGGAATGCAGTGCAATTACTTTCCAATCCTCACAGGGGCTGTACAGTACAAACTACCGTCATAAGTCTGTCCCTGCCAGCACCTTCTGTACTCACAATACAGTAATACGGTCGTGTGTGTGTGTGTGTGTGTGTGTGTGTGTGTGTGTGTGTGTGTGTGTGTGTGTGTGTGTGTGTGTGTGTGTGTGTGTGTGTGTGTGTGTTACTTAAAACATTAGGACGCTTGAGGGAATATGAGCACCATTTTTTTACCCTCCACCTGACAAAGTCATACGTTTGCTTGTTGTCGAGGCATTTTCGGAACAGCTGTCTTTTTGTGTATTATTTTATTTTTGCATCCCAAATAACAGTCCAAACATTCATTCATGCCATAACGCCGGAATTTTGTTTATTTTCTTTTTGCGTATCTGACACATCATTCAATGTGGTTTCATCGTATTTTTTGTTTTTGTATCAATAACTGCAAACCGAATGTTCTGGTGCCGTCATGCAGTGAGGGATGGGAAAGCAAACACCTGACGATCGCAGAGGTGGATAACAACAGAGAGATAACACGGTAGCTCGTGCGATAAAGGGAAAAAAGCTGTGTTCCCTGTGATTAGATATGAGGAATCTAAATGAGCGTATTCATTGTGGATGCCATTCGGTGTGTACTTTTGTTTATCGTTTCCAGTTTCGTGATAAGAAAAGTATGTGAAAGCTGCGCGGGCTTTGCTGTTGTTGTTACTGTTGTTATTCTTGTTGTTGTTGTTGTCTCCTTCTCATCCTCCTCCTCTCCAGAGAACATTTTGAAATATACCATTGCTTGGCATCCTTTATAGCCAGTTTTCACAGGATGCATTGCCCCCGTCCAGCCCTACCACCTACCATCATCCTCATTCTGCCTGCCTGCCTTTCTCCACACCGTAACTCTTTTCTACCAACTCTACACGAAAATTTTTGCTAATACAAATCTGCCCCTCCGCCCAAATCACCCCTCATACTAAACCCATCTTTACAGGGTGTGCTCGTCCTGCCTTGCTCCACCACCCACCACCATCTCCGCCCATCCCGTTCAATTCACCACACTTTTTATCTATTCCTGCACATAGAGCTTTGAGAAGTCCTTTGCCAGTACCAACGCCGTTCACTATGTTATACATCGCTCATCATCACGGCGAGTTATATTCCGTCGTGCTCCATCACCCACCGCCATGTTAACTCACCTCACCCTCCCCACTCACTCGTTTCCGCTCATCCAACCCATATTTTGCTATCTGGGATATGACGCGCACCTTACTAGCCTACGCAACAACACTTGTCTTCACAGCACGTGCGTCACCTCACCACCGTCATCCCAGCACAACCCCTGCCACTCAACTCAGTCCTGAAAGCGTTGTCTATTATTAAGTCTATGTAATTTCTATTTGTGGATTACCTGACGCCGCGTCCTATGGGAGTGGTCTCAACAAAAGGATCTTTAGACCTCGCTGTCCCTACTCATGAACAAAATCCTCTCCTCTCAACACACCATCCCACTACACCGCATACTTTCAGCTCTTGCCTCCACCCTGTCCTCCATCGTTCTCTTCTCCCTTCACGTCCAGCCACCTCACTCTCATACACCCTCTAAATCAGTTTTATACGAAGAAAGATGTCCCAAGTGTATTTTAATGGATACTGGTAGTTATGATCGAAACTGCTTTTAATGTACTGTAGTGGTAGTAATAGCAGCAGAATTTGCAGTCCTAGGCTCTTTGGAACATGAACCCCGTGGACTGCAAGCTAAATTTCTCTTCCTGCAGTCCACCATGCATTCAAGTTTTGTGCGATTGGGAAGTAACAGTCAGTAGTACATTTCCACATCTCGGGCTTGGAACCTAAGAAGCCAGATGTCAAGCATTCGACCTCGTTTTAATCACAGGTTGTTATCTCATTTCTTAATTCCTTTACTCCGATGACGTACTCTTGATTTATTTCGCTTGCAGCCACCTGACGATATTATCAATTAAGCTTTTGAGAGAGTTTTCCACTTGGAGGACTTATTAATTTCATTTACCCCTTCATGTGATGGCACCGATATAACCCTGCGGCACCACTGCCCGGTTATACAAACAGCGCTCTCATCCCTCCCAGCTCCCCGAAAGAAGGATGGTGGACTGCAGGAGGAGAGAAACTTCAGCCTGCAGTCCACAGGGTTCATGTTCAGAAGATACGGTGGCTGCAAATACTAGTAACCAATACTGTCAACCTTCATTACGAGACGTCTTACCAAGGATGAAGAGAATAGTCTCGTGGTTATAAGAGTTAAATAATGGTATTCGTCATCGAACTGAAGGGAGTGATACATTTTGAGGTGTAAAGGAATTATTGACCGCGGTTCCCACGTGCATTGCTCTTATACGTCACGTGATTGGTCTTTGAAGATTTCTAAGTTTTTATGTTTTGACAGTGGTCACTCCTACGTCTGAGAGAGAGAGAGAGAGAGAGAGAGAGAGAGAGAGACTGTGTATGTGTGTGTGTGTGTGTGTGTGTGTGTGTGTGTGTGTGTGTGTGTGTTCTGTGATTCTCCTAACCGTCTCTTGCGAGGTCGTTGCCATAGTAACATGTCTGGTGCAAGGTCACAGCGGAAATGTGTTTCTTCTTGCAATTGTCTCTCCTCTTACTCTTACCCTTCTTCGTGTCCCTCTTGCCTTTCTCCCTCTTAACCTCCCTTGCCCTTCTCGTTCCTCTTGCCATTCCTTGTCATCCTCTTTGCCCTTTGTTATTACTCTTACCCTTGTGTGTCATCTTTCTTATCCATTTGCCATATCCTCTTGCCTTTGTTTGTCGTTCCTCATCTCCTGTATGTCTTTCCTCTTGCTCTTGTCTGTCTTTCCTCTTGCCCTTGTTTGTCGTTCCTCTTTTCCATGTTTGTCATTCCTCTTGCTCTCTTGTATGTCCTCTTGTCAGTGTCACTCATCTTGTCTTCGTCATTCGTATTGTGTCTTTCTCATCTTTGTGTCCTTCTTCTTATCCTTGTCGTCCGCTCCGGGTTCGTATTCTCTCAGGGTCACAGTAAGGGAGGGTCCTCTTTTATAATTGTTTGGTTGCTAAGATGAATAAAAGCGTCTGGCAGAAGCAAGAATAAACTAATACAGGGAAGCACAATACATGCCCACGGATATCAGGTAAATAGTAGTCCACTACAACACACATATCGAACTCTAATCTTACCCTGTGACCTTGACCTTAGACTGTTTTCTTCTCACATTTGACTCTCTTCATCCTTGACTTACTCTGTACCCTTCCTCCAAATCCTAGTTGACCTTCACATTTGACATACTGTCCAAGAAAACAATAGGTCAACCCCTTGGCTGACTTGTCAATCCTTTCGCCAAGCCTGATTCAGATCAAATATAACTGTTTTTGTTACTTTGCCACACACAGACACACGAATCGAACGTTGTCCTTTCCCTGCAACCTTGACTTTTAGACTGAATGCTCTCTGCATTGATTTCCTTTGTTCTTGTCCTGCCGTCAATCCGTCCACCAAGTGTTGTCGAAATCGGATGAATACTATAAGCGGACCTTACCGTGTGATCTTGACCCTTGACTTACTGTTCCTAGAAAATAAAGTCAGCCTCTTGTCGAACCTTCAACACTTTTAGTATGAGTGGTTAAAGCTGGACCAAAACTGTCTGAGGAAACTATACTATTTTATTCTCAGTAGACCTAAACATGTGGGCCAAGTTAAAGTGATACGAGTATACAGCATTACAGGCCAGTCCCATGTCTTATTTATAACTCGGTCGCTTACTTGCTGTAGTCAGTTTACTCTACATTAGCCTAAAACTGCCATATCTCCTTCCTGAATACTGAGTTGTGACTAAATATTAACACTAGAACATGATGTTAGTCACGAAGAAGTGTTAGGAAAAGAATGAACAGCCGTGGCACTGTCTTTTTCTCATACTGCGGTAGGTGACAGGAGCCGCAAAAGGACGAGTATTTGGCCCAAGTTAAGGTGAAAGAATTATAGTATGTCAGTGCGAGAGTAAGATCCTGAGGTGTATGTGAGGATAAAAAAGAAAATAGAGAAAAAGAGAAAATGATCATCGTTCTAATGGGGTTAATGGCTCCTTCCTGGGTGACGAATTTTCCTGGTCATTATCACTCGGTGGTCCTCTTTTTCCTCGTATTTTTCCTAAACTAGATACTTTGCTTGTACAGTCGTTCATGGTGGTTTGCTAAGTCAGTCTCTCTCTCTCTCTCCCTCTCTCTCTCTCTCTGCTGTGTGTGTGCTTCTCTCTGGTCTCTGGATGGCTTAATTTGGCTTTAATGGTTCTATTTTGGGGTGACTGTTTTCTTACGTTCTATCTGCTTCCTTGTATCCCGCGGGTCTCTCAGCATGGCTCTAATTGGTCTGGTTTCTCTCTCAAGGTGCTGGTTCTCCTACGATCCTTCTGCCTGCGTGGTTCTATTTTCCTGGTAATATTGTCTGGTTCCTCTGGTTCTGTGTGGTTCTCTCAAAGTGGTTCTGGTAGGTGTGTGGTCGTTCTCTCTTTGGCTTCTCTTTTCTGGTCGCTCCATTGCGGAAGTGGCGATGGTGGCGGGAGAGAGGTGGTCGTAGGGTGGTCGTGATGGTGGCGACCCTGAGAGAGAGAGAGAGAGAGAGAGAGAGAGAGAGAGAGAGAGAGAGAGAGAGAGAGAGAGAGAGAGAGGGAGGGAGAGGGAGAGGGAGAGAGAGAGAGATCTATTAAACCACCATGACATACCAAACAAGCAATTACTGTATTACCATGATAGGGAGGTCATGAGGAAAAAATAATTAACCACCCTCGGATAACGACCAGGAAAATTCTTGCTGTCTCAAGGTGATTTATATTTAATGTACGAAAGACCTTTTGTGACAGAGGTTAGAATTTTCCCCAATCCCCCTCCCCCCCTTTTTTTTTCTGGCCATGGCGTATTTCAGATTTTACGATTCCTAACACCAGGCAGTGAAATGGCGGAGGACAGGGCGACATGGAGGCGATTTGTTTGTGGCCACCCCATACGGGATTAAGGAGTCTGGCAAGACAGATAGATGGATAGAACACCAGACGATTTTTCTGTTCTTGCCACCTCGCTAGACGATTTTTCTGTAATATGTTAGTTTCTTCTTCAGCCAGACGGTTTTCCTTATTCTCCTGATAGATGATTTTGTTACATTTTGCTACCTTTACGTGATTTTTTTTTCCTTGGTACCACTAAATGGCTATTACTGTTCACTAAATGGCTATTACTGTTTTTGTCAGACGGTTTTATTTTGCAGTTCCTAGACGGTTTTGTGCTTTACTGCTTGATTATTTTACTGTTGCAACTGCCATACAATTTTACTCTCGTACAATCTGAATATTATTCTTGATACCTCTAGACGATTTTGTCCTCACTATCCCCAGACGATTTTGTTCTCTACTCCAGACGATTTTGCTCTCACTATCCCCAGACGATTTTGTTCTCACTACCGCCAGACGATTTTGCTCTCACTATCCCCAGACGATTTTGTTCTCTACCGCCAGAAGATTTTGCTCTCACTACCGCCAGACGATTTTGTTCTCACTACCCCAGACGATTTTGTTCTCACTACCCCAGACGATTTTCCATCACCGACAGATGAATGTATTCTTACTACCGCCAGACTCTTTGTCAGTTTACAAGATCTCTCGTATTGAAAGGGTTAAGGAGTTGGCAGTACGAGATACCTTTCGTAAGCTTAGTGAAATCGTCTGGAGCCTGGAAGAATGAAGCAGAAACTGTATTACGTTGAAAGGGTTAAGTCGTTAAGGACTGGGATTACTTGACATTAACCTTTCAATATGAGATAAAATTCATAAGTAAAATAATCTGCTATAAGATGGCGGGTGGTGTAGTGTAGAATGGTGTGAATGGGTGGACTGGTGTGAGAGGGCGGGTAGGGTGGGGTGGGGTGGTGTGAGAAGGTGAGTGGTGTAGTGTGGTGTAGAGTGGTGTGAGAGGGTGGGGTAGAGTGATGTAGGATGGTGGTGTGGTGTGGTGTGGTGTGGTGTGCTGTGCTGTGCTGTGATGTGATGTGTGGTTTGGTGTAGGGTGGTGTAAGAGGGTGGTGTGGTGTGATGCAGAGTGATGTGAGAGGGTGGTGTGGCTTCGCTACAATCGCTAAAGTGTACAGAAGTGAAGCAGCTCATGTCCGAAATCGATAGTAAGAGGCAGACGGACAGAGCCGGTCCTAGAGATGCATCAACCTATAAAAGTTATAGAAGATTTTGATTGTAAATTTGTGATTCCGTGGCCTGACCTCGACCAAGCAATACTCTGACCTTTGACATCTGACCCGTGACCTTTGAAAAGTGGAACGGTGTGTTAGGCATGCTGGATGGGAAAATAAAAATGTTATGAAGTGGTGTTTTTATTATGTTGTGTGCATTTCGTTTGTTGGAGAGAAAGAGAGAGAGAGAGAGAGAGTAACCCATGGTACCTGAAAAAAGTGCTTATCTATCCTTGCGTTTCGAGACTCTTAGCAATTTGGTGACGCTAATTAATCATCTTTCACCTGTCCATGCTCCAATCAAAATGTCCATAGTACCGGAAGTCATTATACGCAATGACTACTTTCGTACGAACGGCATATAAAACACCATGGTAGTCAAAGATCACCCTTTTTTACTCTAACTTGGCCTAAAATTACCATCTCTCCATCTTGAATACTGAGTTAGAACGATATATCAACATTCGAATATGATGCTTGTCGCAAAGAAATGGTATGGATTGGATGTTGAGCCGTTGTATTAGTCTGCCACTGAGTTTTGTTAAGTTTCATAAAGACAAAAATCAATCAAGAACAAGTCAGGGTTAAACAACGTTAGTTAGCAGACACATTAAGTATGGTCAGTTCGTTTTCATCTGACAGAACTGGGTTACTCACTAGTTTAAGACTAAATCGTGGCTGCATGAAATTCGCTGAGCCCTGGCTTTGAGGTAGGAATGAATCTCTTTGGTTACTAGACAAATAAGCCTTCCAGTCTAACAACACCTGGCCATCAACTAAAGTGAAAAATTGTTAGGGATCTTTGCCAGATGAAGACAAACCATCTATTGTTAGGGTATACAGTACAGGGTGGCAGCTAAATAGCACTCCACAACAACTTCGCATGATGTTATCGTATGTGTTGCGGGGACGGCTCAGTCTGCTGATATGGACCTGGAAATGGCGGTAGGAATAAGAAATGAATAAATGATACAAGCTAGACACCGACATTACTGACTAAGCCATCCACATAACATACGAGAAAGCACCTGGCCGAGTGGAATAAGAGGGTTAAATATGGCCCTCCCTGTAATAACTGATGAATGTTAAATTGAATCCGTGCAGAGTGTTCCATTATTTTTGTCCCTAATCAGTTTCCACGATAAACAAGTGTCCTTAAATTTAACACCATTACATATCGCTAGGTTTTTCATATTTTATCATGCTACTATTGACTCTGTTTTGACAAAAAAAAAAAAAAAAAAAAAAAAAAAATGTAGGTTATACAAGCAATCTTACACACGACTTAAGGAAATTTATAAATGAGGCACCGAGCTTGTAATATTCACATTTAATCTGAATGTGATGTGGTGACGTGTTTGGTGGCTTTGATTGAAGGCATATGCATAAACCAGCAATATCACTCTTGACTTAAATTTAGGAAGGCTTATGAATTCGACCCCAGCCTATCTAGAGGTGCGGTTCACAGCTGCTCATTAAACGCTTAGCAGGAGCGGAAGTGGACGAGGATGTGTGAGAAAGCGGGTGAATGGTGAGGCCGTGCGTGGATTATGAGAAAGTGCTTGGTGTGAAAACGTGAATGAAATGTTCGAAAGTGAGTGAAATGTTAGAAAGTGTGTGAATTGTGGGAAAGTACGTGACTTGTGAGAAAGTGCGTGACTTGTGAGAAAGTGCGTGAATGTGAGAAAGTGCGTGAATTGTGAGAAAGTGCTGGGTGTGAGTAAGTGCGTGAAATGTGAAAAAGTGCATGAACTGTGAAAAGTGTGTGAACTGTAAGAGAGTGTTTGAAATATGAGAAAGTGCGTGAATTGTGAAAAGTGCGTGAATTGCGAGCAAGTATGTATTGTGAGAAAGTGTGCGCAGTATGAGGACGTTAGTGAAATGTGAAAATATGCGTAAAATGTGGGAATATTCGAGAAATGAAAGAATGTGCGTGAAGTGTGTGAAGTGCGTTACGAAATGTCAGAAATAGCCTCGGGAAACGTAAGAGTGCATGAATTGTGACGAAGTGTTTGGAATGTGGAAAAATGATCGTTACATGTTAGAGTAAGCATCGTCATAACGCAAGAATGTGAAGGAAATGTGGGAACGATGGTGACATGTGAGAAAGTGAGTGTAATATGAGAAAGTGCGTGAAATATGAGTGAGTGAAAGGAGAAACTTAGTGAAAGGAGTCAGCACTGAACCCCGGGTAAGTTCTCCTGATTACTTAATTCAACTTAGGGAAGGCATCTTGTATTGGAAGGGTTAATGACGACTATATTTAATGCGTCAAGTTCGAATAGTCCGTCCTACAGTTGAAGTAAATAGTCTGAAAAGCGCAAGAATAAAGTTAGTAAGCTGTCATCTGGCTGAATTGGCTACCTTCTTCAATCCGTGGAATTCATATTTAACATAATTTCTTCCGGGAATTCGGTGAACTCACCTCAAGGACACAGATCTTAACATACAAACTGCCATTTTATGGCTTCTGTCCCTCCTTCTTTACCTTCATCTCAAGTTTATGTAGTTGCATTTGCTGACGGCCACTGTGTTCCTAAAACTATCTATTGTCATGTACCTTAGCTTTCTGTTTTTTGCATTTTATCTTCCTCCAATTGATCAGTGACTTTCAGCTTTACATCTGTCCTTATCCTTTCACACGCTGATGACGCAACCTGTCACATCTTCATTCGCTACTCACAACACTACAACGATCTTGGGTTGAGGCTTTGGCACATCTGACTTCTGGTTTGTTGTATATTTTTCATTAGGGCAAAAGGAAACTTGGCTGCAATGTCTCAGAAACTTAATTTCTCCATCTCGCAATTCCATGACTCTCCCCTTACATAAATTAACACACAACCTGGTTCTTCATCATTTTGTCCCTTCATTCCCTTGAAGTATTGCATTTTATTTCTTTCTCGCTATCTTTGGTTTAACAGAGCCTTGACAAGCCTCCAAACCAATAAAAATCACTGCTATCTGAAATTTAGTCATCTGTACACATCTGGAATTAGACGGAATAGCCAACACTTAAGATATGTCACCGGACTAAAGGGATTAAAAGTCGTCATGGTGCTGGAAGGGTTACGGCTGAAGCGATAACTGAAATATCTCTCTTTTACGAAATCGAATTGGACTCACTCCACCACTAGGAGAGCATCTTTTTTATTATTTATGTTGTTATTTCCAGAAGGCTTTATTCAGCTGAGGAGAGACTTTTCAAACTGGAGGAGATATATATAGTCTTTATTATTTCCTTCACTACCAGAGATCTTTCTAAAGTTGAATGTAATTGTGTGTAATATGAATAAAGCCAATACCTTCCCTGACTGAGGAGAAATAATGGACTGAATAACGGTGTTGGTGTAGAAATATTTTGTTTGGTGATGAAGCATGATTTTTGTTCAGTCACTTTTGAAAATTAAAGGCGCTAATAAAGGTTTTGTAATGCTCGGAAATTTTACTGCCTCCAATTATGTAACTGAAAATACCTCGGCGCCTGGTGGTCTAGTGGGTAAGGGCGATCATACTCGATGATTTCCATAAGGGTTTAAATATGAGGGATTGTATACTGCTCAAGTAATGCCACTCAGAGTTGAGCGTCTGGTCATTGGACTTAAATTTTTATACTGAGTATCCTAGCCCCAGGCCCCTACGCACCTGATGGGAAAAATTAAAGCAGTGGATAACGTTTGATGATGGTGAATGAAATGAGAATAGTGTTGGATATCGACTCTTCAAGCACTTTCATTACGGTGACAGCTGTATTAAATGCGGGAGTACTTCATATAGCGGCTCTTTCCCTCTGTCTCTCACTAACGATTTTTGGATGGGAGGTACTTCACTCCCGTTAGCTTCAGCGATTTTAGGGAAGCCACAACACAGCACAGCAAAACACAGCACACCACAGTACATCATCTTCCCACACCGCACCACCCACAGTCACCCTCGCACAGCACAGCACAGCATAGCACACCACAGTACAGAACATCATCTTCCCTCACCGCACCATCCACAGTCACCTTCGCACAGCACAGCACAGCACAGCACAGCGCACCACAGTACATCATCTTCCCTCACCGCACCACCCACAGTCACCCTCTCACAGCACAGCACATCACCGTACATCATCTTTCCGCACCGCACCACCCACAATCACTTTCCCACACTACACCACACCACACCAATGGTATTCAGTGGTAAAAACCGCAGGGCACTGAAGCTCCCGCGTCCAGTATTTTTGTGTTTCTGTTATTCATATCAACACCGATCGATTTTGTACGGCTTTGGTGAGGCCTCATGACGTGAAGAGATTAATGTAGACTGTATTTAATTTATGTTGTTCGAAAAAATCTCTGAGGTAAATAAAACCGTCTGGTGGTGCCACGAATAAAATACAAAAGATGTTACAGTGCAAAGACGGGCAACAAGGATGCCAGTATTGTTAAAGAGTTTTCAAGAGAGTTAGGTATTTTCTAACTATACATACACCATATATTTGATGTAGACTGTGTCCCGTGGATATTATGCCAAAGTTCAGATGAATATTCTTTGGATAATTTCGAGTATGTTATGCCAATTTGGATCCAGTTCTCAGGCGTTACGAAGCTATAGCTGCTGATGACATTGTGGGGGAAAATGATCTCCGTTATACATCACTCATTAGGTCATCAGTTACAATCGCTCCGTAATGGTGAACTCTGGACCAATGTTGATATTGCATTTTTTTTTTATGTGGACGCACCTCTACGAGAGACCGTCCGTTTGTCTCTTGCCAACATTTTTCGGAAGCAAGGTGCCCCCCGCCACCCAGAGAAATTAGCGACTTGAGCGAAGCCACATCCCACCACACACCATACCACCCACAAACACCACACACCACAAAATTACCCTCCCACATCATCACATAGCACAAAAAAGCCTTCCCACACCACACCTCACCAAGGGCATTCACCGAAGGGCTCTGCAGCTTCTGCTTCCTGTACTGTTGTATTCGTTTTACTCAAAATTACCTCTGATGTCTGGCACACATTAACACTCCAGGTTCCTCTGACTCACCTACTACTATAAAAAACTGTCTGGTGTTGGCCGCCCAGGAGAAATACTTGAGTTGAGACTGTGAGAGGATTAATGAACACAGTATTAACACTCAAGTTCCTTTGAATTTCCTTCAGATAAATGAAACCATCTAGCGTTAGGCCAGATGAAATACTATGGTTGATGTGACCAAGACTGGGTTCATTGGGACATCCCAGACAATACGTGACCATGAGTGGGTGAACTGGGACATCCTGGACAAAATAACAGATAAGTAAGGCTTCTTGGTTAAAACTGAGGGCTTAAACATAAAGTTCTGGCAGTTTATCGGTATGTATTTAGAAGGGTTATTAATAGCTGGCTAATTACCAGTGCTTGAGAAATTATCGTCATTAAAACGATTAGCTATATCAGTTTGATCGATAGCTCCCGAGTTTGTTATTTTTACATCTGTTTACCTCGATTTGCACATATGTCAGCAGTTCATTATATTAATTTCCAACCTCGCTATTCCATTATCATCGCCCGTTTAAAGTGTTGTTTATTTCTGTGAGTGATAATGTTTCCTAATTATACTGATTCTTATTTATACTGGTGAGACTACATGCCAATCTGCGAAATATTCTTCTTTACTGGGGAACAAGATTCAGCACTTATTTTTTATATAATTTGTAGGTGGGTATTAGAGAACTGAGTAAAGTTTCAGTGATCAACATATTTCTCAGTATTTTCTATTATAAGTTTTTTTTTTTTTGTTATATATAAGAATGATGTATTTTGTTATCATTTTTTTAAGCATTGCAACATTCGCTACGGTCTCGTTTTGCATGGATCTCCTGCCATTAAATATTATGACTTCCTTTATGAAAACCAGTTTTTCTACTCCTAGAGTGGAAATTTACGTAATAATGACAATGAAACTCAGGGCACTGTGTTCAGATGGAAAAGGAAATAGTGTGCGTGAACGCCAGTGTGTCGGCCATTACCTCAAAGTAGCCGAGGCGAAAATTATCCTTGTTAGTCGTAAAGTTAGGCTGGACCCTGAGGTGGCGTGTAAGGAGGGCGAGACGAGGCGCTGCTCCTCGCAAAATATTTATTGAAAAGCAGCACATGCACAGAAGGCTGGAATATTTTACACACATGTGCACCCACGCCAGCATGTACACATATATGCACATAAAATTTAATTCATCACTCGCACACACATGCATGCGATTTTACATATAGATAGATAGATAGATAGACAGGTATATATATATATATATACTGTATATATATTGTTCCCTCCCCACACACACACCAGTATAAATAAACGAACTTTCTAGCTCATGCTCATATCAACACCGTCAGATTAAGTAAAGACTGAGAACAAAACCAAATTCATACACAGGCAGTGAGCGATGATATTACCCGGGACAACACCTGCCCACCATCACTCTGAAGTTGGCGTAAGGTTCGTAAGCGAGGCGAGACCAGGTGTGTTTTGTTTCAGCGCGCGCGCGCGCTTGCGTGCGTGCGTGCGTGCGTGCGTGCGTGCGTGCGTGCGTGTGTGTGTGTGTGTGTGTGTGTGTGTGTGTGTGTGTGAACAAAATATGTAGTACAGTTTGGATCTGATTTGGACCAAACTTGGTGGATGTGTTGAGGATCAGACAAGGTTTTCGAGAGCAATAGGTCGAAGGGTGAGGTCCGATTTAGACAAAACTCTCATGGAGGGGGTCCCGGTAACGGAAGGAAAAGTGGACTTAACTTTGGAAACAGTCAAAAGTCAAGGTCACAGTGAAGGGTGAAATTTCAGGGTCACAGAGCAAGGTCGCCTCAGACAGTATTGATTCGATCTGGACCAAGTTTGGCGGAAGGGTTAAGGGTGGGGCAAGAGTGTAGTAAGTAGATTTCGAGTTCAATCTACTGAAGGTCAAGGTTGCAGGGCAAGGTCAAATGTTCAGTTCTTAGACGAATTTGTGGGCGCGCATCTCTTACTCTCAGAATGCTCTGTCTTGTATTGCCTAAGTTTTAATTTTCATTATTTTTATTTATTTTTTGTGACAGACGAAGTGTGGATAAACGTAAGAGAATTTTAACACACCATATGCAGAAATAAACGAACAACCCCTTACGTTCGAGGACGTGCTTTTCGTTTTAAGCACACAAGACGATTTTATTCAACGATTTTCTTAAACGTCAGTATGGAAGGGCGGAGTGAGACTTTATCTGACCCCTGCAACTCCTTCGCAAGCCTCTTCAGAGCTGAATAAAATCGTCTAGAGATTAAAAAAATGAAATGAAAAATGCATCATCGGATTGAAAGGGATAAGGAAAGGGCCAGTGAGCCTCCTTCGCTTGAAACTAATGATTTATTTATTTATTTATTTTTTTACATTCTATCCATACTACCACCAGACGATTTTCTTCAGCTCAGGAAACATCTCTCATACTGAAAGGGTTAGGGAACGCTGTATGTAACCCCCGCAGGTCAAAAAACTCCTCCGTATCTAAATCGAATCGTCTGGTGATGGCAAGAGGATAACGATAACGATAAGCATATCCTTGGATTTTAGAAGTGAATCCCGTCATTTCGGTGGCATTTTTTGAATTTTATTCTTGATATTTCCAGTCAGTTATATTCAGCTTTGTCTTTTTCATTTCTTTCTCGCCATCTCCAGTTCGTTTACATGCAGCTTTCGAGAGACCACTGTAACTACTGTGATTAGTCATCATTAAATCCAGCAACAGAAGAAATCCCCTCAGGAGTGAACAAGAGGCATGAACAGAAGGAACAAACAAGAAAAATAAGAGAACAGGAACCCAGGGGTGGGATTTTCAAACCTATGTACGATCGATTTCCTCCCGTAACTTAGATTTAGTTTATTTATTTATTTATTTTAGAAGGGACATAGAAAAGAGTGTGCTCAGTCCTCCAGTGTCCCCTACCAAAAAATGTCTTGGTTGCGAGAGGAAAATTACCGTAGGATGTATGTATTTTCTGCAGGAAGGACACGAAAAGGAGAGTACAGGATGTTCCCAGGTCTCTTGTCTTTCCTCCAAAAATAAATTAGGTTTACGACAGGGAATCGATCGTAAATGTTTTGAGAATCCCATTCCAAGAAAAGACATTAAGTCCATCATCCTTGGGTCATTACACAAGTCGAACATCAACGCCTCAACTCCCCTGACGTATTTAATTAGCTGATTCTTGTTAATTCTAGACGATTAGATTCAGGTTAGGAAAGGCCTCTTGCACTGAGGAGTTTCATTTTGCTACTCTCAGGCAGGTTTATTCGCCTTAAGGTAGGCTTTGAGGAATGGAATGATTAGATATGGCCTCATTAACCTCTTCAGTATGACAAGCTTCTCATTCCATGAGGAAAATCGTTTGAAAAAGGCGTAGAAAGTGAGAATATAATAGAAATTAAGCTTTTTTTTTTTCCCCTTTGTTGCACCCGCGTCCGTCGGTTATGTCAGTGTGCTAATGACATTATACCCCCAAATTAAGGGGGGGGGGAGGTCCTCCCTATGGCATTTACTTCGCAAATGCGTCTTTATAGAGGTTTCACTATCGCCCCATAAGTAATTTCTCCGATCGTGACGAGCGACATCCACCGGGCAACAGCTCTCATTCCCAGCGGCGCCGGGGCAACTGAAGAGACCTAAAGTGCATCCTCTCCCTAAGGTAAGCTACTTTTTAAGCTTTATGCGGCTTTCAAGGTTAAGTTTTGGTTGGTTAATGACATGGGGGGTCTAAGGGGCTTCGTCCCCCCTCACCCCCTAGTAAGGACAAGGTTAGGTTTACTTTGGTTATGATGGGTTAGTATGAGTAGGTCTGGTTCGATTCGGGTAGGTTTTTCACGTATTTCGATCGATTTGGACTTTATTCTGCAACTGATGTCAGGCGACGAATCATGATCGATTTTGTTTACTTTATTCCGTATCTGACCACACCCCTGAAGGGTATACCAGTTATTTGCGACAAAGTTGTTTCAAAATCGATCGAAATAATGATAAAATCTTTAATAAAAAAAGGAAAAAAACAATGGAAATTAAACCAAAAACAACAAAAACCTGCGAAAAGACAAAAATCTGAGTCAACTTTAAATGAAAAGGGTATGGTGTCGTAAGTGGGTGTTGACTGGCAGCACTCCTCTGTCATAATCACCTCTCCCTCCCCTCCCCCACTCTGTCCCCGATTACGAGCCGAGGGTGGGAGGGAAGGTGCCGAACTTTGCTGGATGTAATTGCTGCAAGTTACGCTTATTTTCAACAAATCTTCAACTCTCGCCTTCCCGCCTCCTCTTACTCTTTCCGCTCCCAGCCAGTTTTGAGCCGAATGCATGTTGCTGCCGAGCTTTCTTGAATCTAATAGCTACGTTTGGGTTAATCATACTCCCCTCCCCCACCAAATCACTCTCTCTCTCTCTCTCTCTCTCTCTCTCTCTCTGACCCGAGTGCTGGAAGATGCCAAACTTTCTCTGACCTAATTATCATATATTACACTCTTTCTAGACTAATCTGCACACCCCTCCGCTCAGTTATGATGCGAGTGGAAGCAGATGCCGACCTCTCCCGTATCCGATACATGATAATCCTATTTCGGACCAATCTTCATCACTTCCGCAATTATGAACTGAATATAGCCAGGCTTTGGACTCTCCCGGATCTGCTGTTCTATGCATTATCCGGGACAGACAAATCCATTAGAGGAGAGGCTGCGGACCCTCACTGAAGTTAGTTTCTCACTTCCTCCAGCCTTCTTCGTGTGCTCCTTGGCGCCAGTGTTAAAACATAATTCGGTCAGGAAAATAGTGGAAGATTTCATTGGGCGCTCCTTGAATTTAATGAGACAGCCAGCCAGACAGACAGATAGACAGATACACTGATAGATAGCTAGACGGACAGATAACTGAGCAGAGAAATAAACAGATGAACAGACAGACAGATGGCCAGGCAGGCAGGCAGGCAAGCAGATACACGATGTTTTTAAATACATTCACAGACACCGAATTAAAGATTTGTGTTTCTTCAGCGAGCCGATTTATACAATAGACCGACAGATCAGTAGATACAATATTGAACAGTATCAGCCAATCTATCTTACCTCTTTCGGCCCGGGGAGTAGGACCGAGATTAGGCAAGTGTCCTGATCATTTAAGTCGGAAGAAACTACGCGACGTCGCTGGCAGTGTTTACATGATGGAAAAATCTCCTGCCACCTGTAGGATTCGACTCTTGGCGCGTTAATGAACAGTTTATTCCGACTTGAGACCTCCCCCAGCCTGCCACCGAGATAGGCGACGAAATAAAAGAAGGTTAGAGTCTTGGATGTGGAAGATATCTGCATATGTTAAAGAAAGTTTAGTGGTAATAGTAGTAGTAGTAGTAGTAGTAGTAGTAGTAGTAGTATCATCATCCGTATCATGATGATGATGATGATGATTTTCGTTACTGCTATTGTCTTATTGTTAAACTCCATCCGTCGGGACGTACACGTACATTTTATTCACATATTGCTCACTCCAGAGGAAACTATTCCTCTCACGAGGGATTTTTCGCGCTGGAGTAGCAAGATGTAACTTTAATTAACCTCTCACAACCACTGAGTTTCCCTAAGCTGCATAAAGTCTAGTGTTGGCCGGATTAAAATGAAACCAGAATCACTATGAATGAGGGTAATTAATTAGCGCTCCACTAGCAACTCACGTGGCAGTATCTTTTACGTACTATGGGGATGGCTCAGTCGGCTGGTGTGGGCATAGTTGTAACATCTGGAGGAGGAAATGAATACATGAAATCGCCCGGCGGAGTGGACGTGGAGCGTTATAATATATAGGTCCACTCCGTATTATACATTTTCGGTATATGCCTTCTTTTTCAGCAAACATTTTAGTAATTTATATAAAAAGTTCTTGACACTTTCATACCGAGAGCGTCTTTGCTTTTTCCCGCAACCAAACGATTTATTTGTCTTCAAGAGGTACGTATCGATATGGTGAATTTATAAAGGCTGTGAATTTATACAGGCTTCATTAACACCTTCACCGCAAGATTTCTCCCCTGGGGCGGATAAGATTGTGTGAAGATAGTAAGAGTAAAAAAATATCATCTTCAGGTTGAACAGGCTAACAATTTCACTTACCTTTCCTCTTATTCAGGATAGCACCTGACGATTGTATCCAAATTAAAATGCGTCTCTTAATTGTGAATGGGTTAAACATGGCTCAATCTAACCCCTGCGGATGGAAAAACCAACCCCAAGCTGAATAAAATCGTCTGAACACAGCCAGAATAAAATTTTAAAAAGTCCTCTGGGTTAAGGACTAAATAAGGAAGTCACAGATGAACCTCCATTACAATGCGTTCAGAATTCACAAGAAATATGATAATTGTTTATGTGACGAGCTGCATTGGACACTGCGCATTCCCAAAAGATGTTATTTGGCTGTGGATAGATTTCTGTATTAACTACTACTCAGGTTGTTATTAAAGATGTTATTTGGTTGTGGATGGATCTCTTTTTTTGTTAGTGATCAGGATGTTATTAAGATGTTACTTGGCTGTGGATATATTTCTGTATTTACTTATGATTAGGATGTTGTAAAGATACTAATGAGAGTGGGTAGATCTCTCATTTGCTTATTATCGTGATAACACTATAATATATCCATTTATGGTGTTACCTGCTAGTGGCAGGGACAGAGCTATTACTTATCCAATTAAGAAGTTAATTGACTGTGGACAGATCTCTTATTTGCTCATGATCTATACAACACTATTATTTATCGAATTAAGCTCATACTTGGCAGAGGATATTTTTTTTATTTGCTAATGGTCGTGACGGCACTATTATTCTATTTTAGCTAATATCGTGCGATTTTATTCAGCTTAGATTCAGTCACAAGAGCCTGAGAGTGTTCATCCTATCATCTTTAATCATATTGCGGTCGGAGCAAGTCTAGCATTCTGTTCCAGCTTACATCAAACGATTTTATTCAACTGAGTGATTTATTAAAGAGTGGGAGAGTTACAAGTGAAGAGACAGTATATACACCTCAATTCCACTCGTTATAGTGTTGTCACGATGTATTTCTGACGCATAGGATAAGCTGGGGATGTGATCGATCGACGCTTCCTACTACACACCGCAGTTATCGCCTATTTACCACCAGGCGATTTTATTCAGCATGAAGAAGTACTTAGACTATACACCCCATCCCCCCCCCCCCGTCACCTCATCTTTATACTCCATTCCGTAATGTATTGCTGATGTGAAAGGCAAGACTTGGGAGTGTATGTTTTAATGACGCGTTCCCGTCTTTATGTCCTGTTGTTTACTCAGCAGTACGTGTAACGGCAGACGATTTTATTCAGCTCTGGAGAAGAGGTCAGGACATACTCTTTATTTCCTCCATTTTAAATACGATCCCCTAAAGTTGGTTTACTTTTACCTGGCAGAATTGGGCCCGTCCCACACCTTGAATACTAAGTCACAACTGCCTGAAATGAAATAATGTGTGAACGAGTCTCCTTGGATATTAGTTAAAACTATCCTTCACTCTAACCACACTACACTTAACCATCAACTGAGAGGAGTTATAAATGTTGGTCAGGTTAGAACAAACGCTGAATAACGAATTTTTAATGTGAAAGGCAAGACTGAATGTATGTTTGGCTGACGTGCCCTCTCATTCATCCATAAACTATTTATTATCTTGCTAACCCATGAGGGTAATCAAATTCTGGTAGATCTCTCGCATTTAAGGGTTTATGAAGCACACCAACACTATGTCTAGAGACGGAGTGTTTGTGACATTTTCTCTTGATACATCGTTCTTTATCGTCTTGCAATCATTAGGCAAGTTTATAATGCTTTGAATAAATAAGAATCAATTATTACATACACTTAGCTTCGCCCCGCTGTACTATGGTCGCCTAATGTATTTCTGATGTGAAGGGTGAGTGTAAGGAGGGTGTGTGTGCGTATGTGTATGATTGACGCTCCCTCCCCGCCACCCTATTTATCAGTAGTGTTGCTAGTGTGGAGGGGCCTCAAACGTCATACCCGCATTCCTGATTCATCGTTCCCTACTCGCGTCAGTAAAGAAGCCTTCGATGCACATCATCCGTACCTGCTTATTCCTGTATCTAGTACGTTATTGTAATCTTGTGTGATATTTTCTCAATCTCCATCGATATAAAACTCAGTCTACATCGATATAAAAGAGATGGGCCATACAGGAGAGCAATAATCAGGCAGTAATATTAAATATTTGTTGAGGAGGCGATGCCAGAAAGCCTAATAATATAAATGGTAACCCGAAACGTTAGACATGAAAGGAACATAGGTTCTTGTTTGTTTTTCCCTCCCACCCTCTCTTTTCAAAAGCCTCCCAAGCTGGCTAAAATCCAGACCGCTGATTCACCAGCCCATAGTGTTTTTGGTGAGGGAGGTTCCGTAGCATTTTCCCCACTGGTTTATTTCTGGACGTGGCAGATTCACTCCCTGAATACTTTTCGTTATATTCATCACACGCCAGACGATTTTGCGTAAGTTCACAGGGATTATTCGAGCTGGATGGGTTAGATAAAGCATTCATTAGTCCCTTTACTAAAAGAAGTCTACTTTAAGCTGTGTAAAACCTTCTGAAGGTAGCAAGAATGTAAATGAAAACTACGTCATAGGAGTAAATGGGATTGAAATTCTCCGTTATATATTTCACGTTTTTCACTCTCCATGTTATAGATTTATAGACGGCATAAAAAGGGTCAGCAATATAAAAAATAGAGAGGAAAATACGTGCTTGGGGTGAAAGAATAAATTGGTGAGTGGCCGATGCGCGTACATACCTCACATCGAGTCCGTTCTGACCCTGTGCATTGTGGTGTGGCAGAGACGCGGAATGGACGAGGGATGGACAAGCTTTTCACGTACAGGACACGGTTTGGGACGTCCATCGCTGCCAACTGCAAAGGGAAAAAGGGAGGAGAGCTTTTTTTTAGTTTCGTTGCATTCTCCATGAAAGAGAGAGAGAGAGAGAGAGAGAGAGGGAGAGAGAGAGAAGAGAGACTTGGACTGTATAGGGTCATTGGACGCAGTGAATGGGACAAGCCAGGCACAGGAGGAGTGGGGGGAGGTGGTCGTAGTTTTGGTGGAAAGGAGAAGAGTGATGGTGGTGGTGGAGAGAGAGAGAGAGAGAGAGAGAGAGAGAGAGAGAGAGAGAGAGAGAGAGAGAGAGAGAGAGAGAGAGAGAATCCTGACTGATTTTAGCGTCTGCCTCCTGCCAAGCATGATACACACTTGATTAACTTTTATTGCGGTCTGTTGATTGAATTCGGTATCGCGTTCATTTTTGCTAAGGCGGGCTTTCGTTAGGGCAAAGTGCATTAGGGGAGGATTACTGGGCATCGGTTTCGTGATGACGTTGTGTACAGTAGTTTAGATGCTTCAGACAGAGCATGCCTTTTATTATTATCAAATTATTGTTATTGTTATCATTTATTCTTCCTACAAGACGATTTTCTTCAGCTTATGGTTTGCCCCCAAGGAGGGAAGCGGGTTATGTTCCTGAATATTTTGACGATTTTTATTGAGTATTCTTGCTTACTTCAGACGATTTTATTCACCTTAGGATATACCTTTCGAAAAGAAGAGGTTATAGCCTTCGTTAACCCCCTCACCATTAAAGATTCATCCCAAAGGTGAATAAAATCGTGTGCATGTAGCTGGAATGAAATGAAAAATACATCATCAATACAAGAAAAATACATCATCAATTAGAAGGGTTAATGACGGCTGTGTCTGACCTTTCCCCCTCCCCTCCAGTTCGAAAATTCTGGTCTGATGTGTGTGAAATCATAGAGGCAGCAAGAAATATATGCCTACGACATCCTTGGTTGATGGGGTTTATACAGAGTGAACAGTTGTAGGGTCGCATTTTAAGTGGCTTTCGTAACACCTCTTCCTTAGTGATTTATTCTGCTTATTACAGCTCTGTCTGTTCATGTATACTATTAATGACAAAGACGCCAAAATTAAAACGATACAGGCAGCTTATAAGGGAATCTAGGTCACTAAGAATGATGTGCCGCGAAGCCTCCTGTGCAACCTAGGGCGCACTGTACCACCAAAGGGTAGCACCACTCATCTGCGATGGTGCCACAGGGGTAGTCTTTCTCCCTGATCCATCATAGCTTCATACGTGCAGGTATATCTACTTGTGTCGAAGGAGTCCAGGAAAATAAGAGCATGTGCTTACTTTTTGGTTCTTTTGTTTGTTTGTTTTTGTCTCTATACTCCTGGTGATGTGGTAGATTAAGGCGCTCCAACCAGCTGGGGTCGGTATGAGTTTCTATCCGAGGGATGGTTGGAATTTACTGCTCAATAATGGCACTCACGTGCCAGCAAGCTGGACACCCTCGCCTATTTTTCGGGGCTGAGTAGCCTAGCCACGAGACCCTACGCTTCTGATTGAGCAAAAAAGGATTATATGATAGTTTATAAGAAAATATAAATCTTTTTTTTTTTTCTGAAAAGAATGAATGACTGTTTGGTAGATGTTTTTCTAACCTGCCCTTCAATCCTCGAAAATTGGCATGATTAGGTTTTCCGAGTTTGCTTAACTTAATTTTGTATAAGCAGTGTTCAGACAGGGAGTGACTGACTAACGAGGTGAGTGTACGTGAGTGAGTCGGAGGGGAGAAACGGAGGGAAGGAGAGACCGAGGATGAGATGGAAGGAAGGAGTGGAGCGGTATATGAGAGAGGGGTGTGTGAGGTGGGAGGACGGCAGCGTAATGGCAGGGGACAGGGCGACATAGAAGTGATTTTTTTGTGGCCGTCTCTTAGGGGATTAAGGCGTCTCGCTACAGATGGATACATAGTGTTGAGATAATGCATATTTGTTAAATATGTAGATACTGAGCGACACTTGATATAGCCGTATTAACTCTGTGTATACTGGGGTTCCTGACTCACTGCAAATCCATCGAGGTTAATTATGCTTGCTGATTGGCTTCTGTGAGTCATTCCTTCCGGCATCACCTGCGAGATTAGGTCGCGCTTGACATTCATATTACATGACTCACTCCCAGGTGAATAAAATGGTTTGCGTTAGGTGGGACAGAGCGCTTGAGTTGACGCGACAACGTAAGGGTTATTCGTAACAGTAGTGATATTCTGTTTCCTATGCCTTACTTTCAGCTAAATAAAGTCGTCTGGCGTTAGCTGGAATAAAATACTAGAGAAGACGGTACTATGAGGGTATAAATCTCGCACAAACAATTTGGGTACTGGACTGAATAAAAATGTCATTATTTATTATTTTGTAAACTCCCCCTCTCTCTCTCTCTCTCTCTCTCTCTCTCTCTCTCTCTCATGGAAACACAGAGTAATAAAATTCGCTCCCAGAGGCCGAGCATTCCCCTTTCGCACCACCTGTTGATGGCGCCACACACTTCACGTTACCGTTAGAGCATTAATATAGAACCGTCCATACTGAATCATGATAGGGTTTTCTCATTTAGGAACGCTATGATGCTGTTTGCGGGAATGTGATAATGGCTCCGTGGTTCGTATGGAAGGACAGTTTGCCCTCTCATCATCCGAACAACTCCGATATTCATCAGCTGCTGACGCCAGATGGTTTTTTTCACCTGGGAGCGAGCACAGGAGTCTGAGAGTGTTAATCGTAGTACCATTAACTCTCTCAAGTCGGGATAACTCTAGTATTCTATTCCAGCCAATGCCAGACGATTTTATGCAAGTGAGAGTAAGCCACAGGAGCCTACGAGTATCAAATTACGATTTTTTAAAACGAAATTTAAGCATCAATTATTTCTTCATGCAACTGAGGATCGAACACCGATAGTTCTTTCAGGCTTATCATATGCGTGTTGATCTGAGAGAATATTAACCCTCTTATTGTCGGGACAACTTTAGTATTTTGTTGCACCTTACGCCAGACGATTTTATCCAGCTGAGAGCGAGTAAAGAGGCTTGAAAAGAATAATACTGTCACCATTAACTCTTTCATAGTAGGGACAGCTGTAGTATATGGTTCCAGCTTACTCCAGACGATTTCGTTAAGACTGAATCATAGGAGCCTGGCAGTGCTATGAATAAAAAGCATCACAGTAGAAACTAGCACACACAAGTAAGAATCTGCTAGATGCTAGAGCTTCAGGATCCTTCAGTTAATGCCCTTGGTGTGCATAGTGTGGGATGGTGATTTTGTGTGGTGTGGTGTGGTGTGGTGTGGTGTGGTGTGGTGTGGTGGGGTGGGGTGGGGTGGGGTGGGGTGAGCTTTGGCTTCGCTAATTCGCTAAACTAAGTGGGAAAATCGGAAGGGAGTGACAGGCAAACAGGGCTGCTGCTAGAGATGCTACCAAACCTAAAAATAAAAATAATACTTTCCGAGACGTAAATGATTTCGCTATTACTCCTTACCGATGTCGTAAACAGGAATACAGAAACGAACTGCTTGAGGAAAAATAAATGTGGAGTGAAAGGGCGACGAGTAAAATGCGATGTTGATAAGCAGAGGGTGTGTTGACAGGCAATACACCGGAGAGGCAAAAATGACCCTAAAAACACGGAATCAGCACACCTGCCTGACGCATTCATTAACTTTCTGCACCGTAAATTACGAGTGAGACTGTTTATACCTACCTCTCACTCGTACATCTAAGTCCAAGTGGGACAGCGAGTGTTGAAGTGAAGAACACGAGTGAATAAGGAGCTCCGACAATCATTACCTGGTTTGGATACTCGCTTATCGAAAATCGGGTAAGATCCTTTATGACTACGGTGAGAGGAGTAGGAGGAGGAGGCGACAAGAGGCTTTGATGTCACCCACGCTAGAGGTTCTTAGAATTTCCTCGTTCTGCCCCAGCAAAAATGAAGTTATGACTGAAGCTTGAGGATTGGAAGTCGATGGATATTTTAGTTCCTGCCTTTGTTATTGTGCACCGTTTGGGACGTCGATAATGAGGCAGAGTGTTACCTATTGTGGCAGTGATGATGATGATGATGATGGTGACTGTGGAGAGGAATTTAGTCACTGAAAATTGAATAGCACTCCAATATTGAGGCAGTGTGCTACGTGATGATGATGATGATGATGATGATGATGATGACGAGGTCAGAAGAATATAAACTAAAGTGTTGTGGCCTTTTAGTGGTTACTTTCCCACTCTGGACTATTTTACAACCTGGTAATGAGGAGGTACGCACTGGTAATGAGGAAGTATGCAACAGATAATATCCAGTTAGCCCCAGTGTTTATCCTCCTAACAAGCCAGAGGACTGTATTTGTTTTTATTCTTGGTGTTTCCTGCCGATTATTTACAGCTTAGGATAGACTTTTCGAACTGGAGCGGTGGGATACATTCTTTAGTAATCCGTTTAAGGAAAGCTGGAGGGGAAAGCAAACAGCAATAAATTTAATGGTCCTTTCTAGGCTGTAGAAAAAAAAAAATAAGACACGGATATTTAATTCAATGAGGTGAGAAGAATAGTAAAAAGGCTCAGTACGAAAGGTCTTTTCTAAACTGAATAAATCGTTTAAAGGCAACAATAATGAATAGAAATCAGGTATTCGGGCTGAAGTAAAGACACATGTCATGCTTACCTCCAATTACGTATGCAAAACGTGTATCCGCAAACTCCCTTAACAGGCCAATAAACTGAGTGCTCTAAACTTCCCTCCAGAAAGTACAACTGTCGGCTGAAGTTGCTGTACCAACAACTGGCCAGAATGACTGTTGCTCTGTGCTCTGTGCCCTTGTCGCTTGTGCTCTATGTCCTTGTCGTTTGTGCTCTATGTCGTTGTCGTTTTCGCTCTATGTCCTTGTTGTTTGTGCTCTATGTCTCTGTTGTTTGTGCTGTTTGACCTTGTCGTTTGTGGTCTGTGTCCTTGTCGTTTGCGCTCTATGTCGTTGTCGTTTGTGCTCTATATCCTTGTCGTTTGTGTAATATGTCTTTGTTGTTGTGCTCTATTTCCTTGTCGTTTATGATCTATGTCCTTGTCGTTCGTGCTCTGTGTCCTTGTTGTTAATGCTCTATGCTCTTGTCGTTTACTGCGTATCTCTTACTCTGACGGAAATTTATAAGTCTTTTTCGGTCTCAGTCCTGGCATTATAATGGTCTCGACACACTGAGGTCAGAATCGGACATACTCTGATGCAAACAGTCGGATCAAGTAGGTCGATGTATAAGTGAAATAAGAACAACCCGTCTCATTTGGCCACATAAACTTCTGCGTATTTAATTTTTCCGTGTCAGACATGATGAAGGTGGCTGTGAGAAGCGTTTTGTCGAGAACGGTGCCAACAAGGTGTGCATATCCCAGCTTTTACCCCGACCTACACGAGCAGACAATTTTAGCCAGAATTATGTCCGATTAAGACTTTTGTTAGGAGAGACCTTAACCCTGGGATCTTGTGCCGTATGTCCAGCTTTAGTCGCTTCCTCATACGATAGCCTCAGCTGTTATCTCTTTCCCTTTCTCAGTGATCACCTACACTAGCTCGATCCTTCAATCCGGCGACGTATATTGTATTTCATTCGTACTGTATGTAGATGATATTATTCATATTAGGAAAGAATTCTCGATCTGGCTGAGTTAGATGTAGGTTTCTTTAATTCTTTCACTAACAGAGATCCGTCCTCAGTTGAGTAAAGTTGCCTGGATAATAACAGTAAGAAGAAAACAAGTTGCTAAATACCTTTACAAAATGCTCTCAGGAGCTACTGGCCTACGGAACAATTTTGCCTAGGTTGAAATGAAATGGTGGAGAAGTAAAGGGATGGCACCAATTCCAAGTTGTAAAAGCATTTGGAACATAAAGGAAAGAAACAGAGGTAAACAGTATATAGGTCTCCATACTTTGATGTAAAGATTTACTAAGCTACCGTACGGAAGAAGCCAAACATTAATCAGTTGTATCATAACCTACAGTGTGACATGACACCTTGGCCCGTATTCAGGTCGGTTAAAGAAGCTCCCTAACACCTGTTCCTAAGCGATTCATTCTATTTATTACACTTAATGTCCTACTCTGTGTTTTACAAATCCTTCTAACATCGCTGTACTCTGCATAAGTAACGTACAAAAGGATAATAACCAAAATTAAATTGCTAAGGGGAGTGAAAGATAAAAATGGTAGATTACTAGTGGAGAAGGGAGAAAAAGTGAGCAGATGGAGAGAACACTTTAAGGAATTGTTGAACGTAGAGGATGGAAGTAATGCGAGTATAAGTGGCTGGGGAATGGCTGGGAGAAGGAGGGAGGTGAGAAGACAGGAAGAAATCAGTAGGATAGAAGTTGTGGAAGCAATGAAGAAAGTTAAATCGGGGAAAGCCCCAGGAATTGATGGAGTGTGTGGTGAAATGCTGAAGCATGGGGGAGAGATAGTAGTAGAATGGATGTGGAAGATGTGCAGATTGGCCTGGGAGGAAGGTAGAGTCCCGGAGGATTGGAAGTCAGGTATAATTATTCCCTTGTACAAAGGAAAAGGGGAAAAAGAAGTGTGTGGTAATCATAGGGGCATTTGTCTTCTTAGTATAATAGGAAAAGTATATGGTAGGATACTTATAGACAGAGTTCGAGAAAGAACAGAGAAATTAGTTGGAGAAGAACAGGGAGGCTTTAGGAAGGGAAGAGGTTGTGTAGATCAGATATTCATTCTTAGATCTTTAGTGGAAAAGTTTCTAGAGAAGGGAAAGAAGTTGTATGCGGCTTTCATGGATTTGGAGAAAGCATATGACAGGGTGGAAAGACAAGGATTGTGGAAAGTGATAAGAATATATGGAGTAGATGGGAAGTTGTTGAATGCTGTGAAGAGTATGTACGATGGTGCGAAGGCTGCAGTGCGTGTGGATGGTGAACTAAGTGAATTTTTCTCTTTGAAAGTTGGTTTGAAACAGGGATGTGTCATGTCTCCATGGTTGTTCAATCTGTACATGGACGGGGTAATAAAAGAGGTACAAGGTAGGGTAGTGGATGTTGGAGTGGCCCTGGTGAGAAAGGATAGTGTTTGGAAACTCCCTGTACTGTTGTTTGCAGATGATACTGTGTTGTTGAGTGAAGACGAAGGGGAGCTGCAAGGCTTGGTGGATGAGTTTGAGAGAGTGTGTAAGAAACGGAACCTAAAGGTGAATGTTGGGAAGAGTAAAGTGATGGTCTTTGAGAGAGGTGAAGTTAGTGAATGTACAGCGAGGTTGGATGGTGAGGAATTGGAAAATGTGAGTACGTTTAAGTATTTGGGTAGTGTGATGAGTAAGGATGGAGGTTTGGAGGGTGAAGTGCTTGAAATGGTACAGCAGGGAAGAAAGGTTGCTGGTTCCTTGAAAGCAGTGATAAGAAACAGGGAAGTGAGCATGGAAGTGAAAAAGTTACTACATGACAGTATTGTGATACCAACTCTAACGTACGGTAGTGAAGCTTGGACATTGTTGGAAGGACACAAGTCAAGCGTGAGAGCAGTTGAAATGAGTTATTTAAGAGGAGCCTGTGGAGTCACGTGAAGAGACAGGCTGACGAATGAGGATATAAAGGAGCGTTGTGGTGTGGATGTGGATGTGATAGGAAGCGTTATGAGGAACACACTGAGGTGGCCATGTGGAGAGGATGGAGGGTGAAAGACTGACGAAGAGAGTGTATGTGAGTGAGGTGGAGGGGGGAAGAGGGAGGGGGAGGCCGAGGATGAGATGGAGGGATGGGGTGGAGAGGTATATGAGAGAGGGGGGTGTGAGTTGGGAGCAGGGCAGTGAAATGGCGGGGGACAGGGCGACTTGGAGGCGATTTGTTTGTGGCCACCCCAAACGGGATCGAGGCGTCTGGCAATAGATAGATAGATAGAAATTGCCAAGGAAGAGGCGTTAGGGAATCTCCTTACCCGAAGAGAATACGGGTCCTTAACTCCTTCAATTTTGTATTTTATTCTTCCTGCATCAGTTTTACATTCACCTTGGGAGATGCCATTCGAACTAGCGGAATTAACCTTCAGTTCGATGATGTGTTTTTTATTTCATTCTTACTACTTTCAGACTCTCTCTCTTTCTCTCTCTCTCTCTCTCTCTCTCTCTCTCTCTCTCTAAGCAATGACTTTTCGACCTGGGGGAGTTAAAACAGCCTTAACCAGCCCCTTCTGTATGAGGGCAGTTTCTTAATTCAATAAAATCACCTGGACAGATCCCTTGAACAAAAAGCTTTTACTTAAGCTGAATAAAATCGTCTGGGGGCGCAGAAGAAAAAAAAAGTCATCTAATTGAAAGGTTAAATGACGACCTGGCTTGTGTTAGTGTGGTTTCATTTCTTGACCCAGGGTCGTTGTTTTGACTCTCACAGATTTGCAGATTAAGGCTGAAACAGTATGATAAACGAGACTTCTGGGGACCTTTGCTTGCGATTACTTATTTATTTATTCAATCAATCAGTCAACCATTCATTCATTCACTTACTTATTTCATATACTCACTTATCCCCCAACGCTCCTGATAGGGCAAAAAGGGAATTGGCTGATGGATAGATGGATGGAATTACACATTTATTGCTAACACTGGGAATGGCTCGATGAAGGCAAAGAGAGTTGTGTAACAGATGTATCTGGGAAGCATTGACTGATGCACCTCATTACGGCAGTGTGATGAAAGTACATTTACTCCATACTATTTTTAAGAGTGATGAGTTTGGCACGTGGAATGTTTGATTTTCGAACTGTAAGCGTTTCATCATCGATTCAGTTGATTAATTACCTGATCCTAGTAGCGCAGCGTCAACGATCAGTGCCGTCGTATAGGAGTGAAATTAAAACAATGATAAAAATGCAAACCTTACACTTTAAACTTTCCACACCAATATCAAACACACACTATAAAATTTTACAGCCGCGCTGCAAGTTTGCTCTTCCCCGGATTATTGCCCTCTTGTAACATTAACTTAACCAAACCTCACCCAATCTAATCAAAACTAATATAATCTGGATTCACTTGACCTAACCTACGCCCTTGTGGTAAGAGATTGGGCAAGTCATTTACGATTCGGATATTTGCACCCAGGACTGAACTCCCAGGACCTTATTACTAAAACTCAGAGCGCGAAGGAGTAGGCAAACCTCACAATACGATAATTTCTGAAGCTCGTGATGATCATAGAACATGTCTACCACTAGTGCATCATTGATAACTGTGCTGTGTACTAGGATGTAGGATCATGTATAACAATTACAAGTGCTTCATAAATGACCATGAAAAATTATAGGTTTGTTCATACTTTTGAGGTCGGAAATGAAGATAGTGTGACGCAAATTGTCTGATCCTGCAGGTTGTGATAAAAACTGGACAAAGAAATTCCCTTCTGTCTGTGGTACCCTCTAAACATTGATTCTTACTGTCACGTACTGCGTAGGTGACAGTGAGAAACAGTTTGCCCAGAACGCTGCCCAGAAAATGAGATAATCTTCCAATGTTTATGCCGTCTTATAAGATGGGATGAAATTACTTCAGAATGTAATCCGTATTTTAAGTCGCATCGTAAGTTTCGTATCACCTCTTCCCAAGCGATTTATTTTGCGAATTGCACATTAATATGATGTTGTATGTTATTTTTATCGCCTTACTACTGCCAATATTTTCATCCATAACAAACGAGAGGATATTGTGGCTTAACTTGCTGAATAAATTGCCAAGGAAAAGTGTTACGAAATCTCCCGACGCCACCTGCAATAAGACCCGTTCGACTCTGGCTTCAGTAATTAAATCCCGTATAAGGTGTTGGAAAATGCCCCTGGACCACATTGGCTTAAGGATTCTGAAAACCTTTGCAATTGCCCCTGCACCGGAACTCTGAACTCCCACATCCGTGTTCTCTTCAGATACGGAAGCTCCCTACCACTTCTTTCTAAGCGACTTATTTTGTACATCTTGCCGTCAGCTTTTGTATTACAGCAAATAATTCTAGTCTCACCATACTCTCTATAAATAACATACAAATTTATATTAGCCAGTCGTATCCAAAATTAAATCGCAAAGGAAGAGGTGTTAATCTTCGCCAGGGATATGGAAAATGAACCTCGTGCCTTTCACCCAGAGTCGCTTATTTAATAGTCAGAAGGTGTAGTAAATATTAATGCTGTGTTTTAATGTTTGGGATTGTGTGCTGTCTTTGAGAGCTCAGGGTTGTGTGCTGTCTTTTCATGTTTGGGAGTGTGTGCTGTCTTTTTATGCTCGGGGTTGTGTGCTGTCATTTATGCTCGGGATTGTGTGCTGTCTTTTTATGCTTAGGGTTGTGTGCTGTCGTTCTGTGCTCGGGATTGTCTGCCGTCTTTTATGCTCGGGGTTGTTTGCAGTCTTTTTAAACTCGGGGTTCTGTGCTGTGTTTTTATGCACGGGATTGTACGCTGTCTTTTTACGCTCTGGATTGTGTGCTGTCTTTCTATGCTCGGGATTGTGTGCTGTCTTTTTATGCTCGGTATTATGTGCTGTCTTCTTATGCTCGGGGTTGTGTGCTGTCTTTTATGCACAATAGTGTGTATTCTCCGAGTTAAATCTTCTTAAACGTTATGCTGAAAATATTTTTGGCTTGCCGTGACAAAACTTTGGGAAGAAAAGGGATGGAGTCTGCACAAGCCCTTCTCCTCATTTTTTAATTCATAAACCTGATATGGACAATTAGGTTACCATAACTGACCTCGTGGAAATAAGCAGTTGTCGGACAGGAATATATTTCAACTAAGTGTCGGGTGATTAACGATATAGAGTATCTGAGTGTAAAAGAACTGCCCGTTTCCTCTAGTTATCGCATTTATATGACGAAAAAGAGGCAGACACAGAACAAGGCGGCGAGATGAGATTCGGAGATTGGCTGGGATGGACTGAAACAGGATAACATACACGATACCTTAGTAGAAAATGATGAAAAAGGCCTTGTCCCGCAGTAAACTGACTCAGCTGATGACGCTGATGATGATGGTAATGATGATATGTATGATTCATGTAGACCAAGAACCTAGAAATTAGTAACAGCATACTGTAAATCATTACTGAAGTTCAGCTTCAACAGATTTATAAAACATAGGTATATTCGGGTATTTGTTGCGGATAGGGTAACGATCAAGGACGTGGTGAATGGCGGGTGGCGTTTGAGGTGCGTTGGTTTATCATGGAATCATAATAATCAGTGTATTATCCTTTCGAAGTGGATAACTTCATGTGATGTATCAGCTAATATTATCTACCTCTATAATCATTATATAATCTTACAGCGCTCATACTGTTCGTGTAAATGATGAAACTTAATCAAGCAATTCCTTTCTCGCATATAATGAGTCATACAGCAAGGGAACCTGTAAATCCGACTTTTTTTTTTTTTACCATAATTGTTGCATATGCTTTACTTTGCCTTACTCTGTGCCTACCAAGCGGCTGTGTTACCAGTCCATATCACTTTTCTTTTCTTTTTTTGTAACAGAAATATATTCTCGAGTGAGCTCTGCCTAAGCAACTTTACAATAAACTGCTATCCTTTAGTGTCAGCATGGTAGAGCACGATTTATTAATGTAAGCGGCTTTCACTGAATGTTTAGTTCAATATAGTTACGTGATTTCTTGTGCCATTAACCTAGCATATATTACTGATATCTGTCTGAGTAAAATAATGTTTGATTATGCTGTTTCAATACCTGTGCAAGTAGGAATTACCAACTACATTTGAGCTGTGTCTGTATGATTACTGCTCGCTTTAGTTACTGAGAATTATTTTATACTTACGGCAGCATATCCTCTCACGTCACTCACAGCTTTGCCCATTTTAGAACGACCAATTCGTCTATCGAAGTGATCATTTACAATCTGTCTTTTGTATTACATGTTTGACAAATCTTTCGATTCCAGCAAGCACTGAAAACGTCATAGGCACAGCGCTTGCCGGATGGATCCGATTGTGTCTGCTTAGTTTTCACCGGAGTGTAGGCTGTTATTTGGCAAAATTTGTTGTGCTTCATTGCGAAGCACAGGATGAGTTTAGGAAGCTGAAGATTGCACTGGAGGGTGCACCAGACGTTTCTCTTCAATTTAGTAATAAAAAATCTAATCTTGAACTTTGAAATAAATCGTGCCAGGGAAGGCCGTTGGTTCCCGACAATTTCCGGACCCACGGCCAATGAGGGGTTTCAACCCCCCACCCAGCCCAGGTGCCCTTGACCGGTTTTGATGAAAAACAATAGGTTTCCAAGGTTTATGGGCTACCGCCTGATTTTTTTTTTTTTTTTTTTCCACTGTAGAGTGGAGACAAACAGATAAACAAACATTCGGAACTGACCAACACGGTTGCTGAATCGAAAGATTCTGGCAAGCAATAAAAGTGAATACAGTCATAACATCCCCCAGCTTGGTTAGCGGAGGTAATAATCAGTGTGGATATTCCGAAGTTCCATGTAATCCAAAACTCGTAAGTGGTCGATTACGGATTTAGAGGAAGAATAACTTGCCTAATTTATTCCGTCATAGTCGGGGAAGAAAATTTGCTTCGAGAGGAAATAGTGACCCGTAATTACTATGCATGTAGAAAATTGTCAAGATAATGGTCTGTGAACGCTTGAGGAGCCACGCAATGAGAAGAAATGCAAATAAGTGGAGGTGTCAGTGCCTGAGGATTAACATTAAGAGGAAAGAAAAAATAGTAAAATTAAATGTTTGAGGTTTAATACAAGGAAGAGGAATGCACATAAAATAAGATAAAATGTTTGAGGTTTGCAAGGAATAGTAATGCAAATATAATGAGGTAATAACGTTCGAGGTTTAACACAAGGAAGAAAAATACTATTATTAGAGGGTGTTAGACTGTAAAACAGAGGAGTGAAAACATAGTCGTATCTGAGCACTTTGCTGTTACAAGGTTAATCATTATGCAGTTTTTGTGACGTGTGAATAGCTGAGATGCACCACAAGAATAATACAATACAGCTACAGCGGTGATGTGAAAGTAGAGAAACGAAGGTGGACGAAAAGGCAAATACTGAACGTGAATGTCTGATGTGTAGTGGAGATATTAAAATGACTGTGACGTGCTGGATGAGAAGTAACACACAGCAGAGAAATGCAAATATAACAGCATATGAATACTTGAGGCCCATAACATGGCAGGAAATGCAGTTATAAGTGACGTGTGAGTGCTTGAGGTGTAATAGGATGAAAAATATATATATATAATTACGGGGACGGGGTGATGAATGAAGATTAATACATATGCAAAAAAAAAAGAAAAAAATGCTGTCGCATCGTGTGCATAATGGCGTGAAATATGCAAATGTTATGGCGCTTTAATATTCAATGTGCATCTCATGGTAAAAAATGGGTATGGATGTGACATGTGCGAGTGAGGTGTAACACAGAGTGGCAAAAGGAAACGAGCTCCTTGTATCCTACTAATTTATTCCGAACGACGGGATAATAATGGAATGTAAACGTTTACGATGCATAATAATGAGGGGGAGAAGTCACGTGGCACGACACTTTTACGAGAGAGAGAGAGAGAGAGACGCAGAAAGGAAAATAGAAGGGAACTCAGAGTTAAGGAAGAGAGTAATAGGAAGTACTTACATAGCAAAACAGGTGGAAGTGGGGAATGGAGGGTGTTAACTAAAAGGATTCAGTGAGAGAGAGAGAGAGAGAGAGAGAGAGAGAGAGAGAGAGAGAGAGAGAGAGAGAGACAGAGACAGAGACAGAGAGAGAGACAGAGACAGACAGACAGACAGACAGACAGACTGAGGGAGGAGGAGGAGGAGGAGGGAGGTGTGACGTGTGACGGGAAGGTGGCGCGCTTGGCAGTGAAGCCGCAAGGGTAACAAGATAACACATGGGCGTTCTGTTTGTCTGAGTGCTTGCTTGCTTCCCTGCACGCACGTACGCACGCGCGCACACACACACACACACACACACACACACACACACACACACACACACACACACACACACACACACACACACACGAACTCTCTCTCTCTCTCTCTCTCTCTCTCTCTCAAACTTGTTATAATGATCTCAACGAATATATACTTGTTATGGCATGCTGGAAGAATCATTTTGATTTTAAATGTGTTTCTTTTGAAATTAAATGTATCTCGACACTGCATAGATACATACATACTGTATATTATACATACATACATACACACAAACACACACACATATACACACACATATATATATATATATATACCTAGGCTGCTTCCCCCAAGGAAAGGGAGGTAGCCGAGACAGGACGACTCACTCTCCATTTACTCATCCATTCAAACACATTCATTCGCATCTTAGCCCCCCCCCCCTGTGGCGGGGGGGACACAACCTGGCCGCACTATGGGGTGGTACTACTACTCTGCGGCCAGGTTGTGTTAGGAAGAATACTGCCACCGTATTCCCTGCGTGTCGTAAAAGGCGACTAAAAGGGGCGGGGTGAGGGGACTAGGGACCCCCTCCTCTGTTTTGTAGTTCCTAAAAAGAGACAGGCCATATATATATATATATATATATATATATATATATATATATATATATATATATATATATTAATGTGAAGCACTTCGTTCCAGAATTCTGCAGTGGGTCAAAGGGACTCACCATACTACCATGCAGTATACAGTAGTTTCCACGGTGATTACACTTCACTCACGCACACAACTTCACAATTTTACAGTGACTGATTTTACCATTTACGTTTTACTGAAGTATTAAAATAGTCGAGTTATTATATGCAACATACGGAATATGAGTGAGTGATCCTGCTCTACTGTGTACGTATATATATATATATATATATATATATATATATATATATATATATATATATATATATATATATATATATATATATATATATCTCCCCGCTATTATCGCGCAGCTTTATCATCACGGGTCATCATAACCACATTAGTTATTGCTTTACCCACTGATGGATATACAGTCTTATAAATGCTAGACCATACTGGAGTAATGGTACGACGAATGGAACCAACAATATAAACTGCAAACTATTTTAAGTTATGTTTTATTCATATAATATCTACTATTTTTCATGCAGTTTATATTCAGTCCAACAGTGCAATCAAGTATGATAAGTATGATACGGTTTCCTTTGTTTCAGGTGCGTAGTTTTGCTGTACCAGTGTGGTCTGCGTTGGTGAGTACCTTTACCCAGTCTGTAGTTCACTGTCTGAAAGGTTGGTTGGTCATTTCACCCAGCGCTTTACATTCCTTTTGTTATTTGCTTTATATGGTCCACTTATTTACAGTCACCTTAATCATCCCATATGTCTGGTTTTAGAGCCATTCGAAAAGCTCTGTATCCGATGACATTTTTGTTACTTTATTCCTGTTGACTCCAGATGAGCATATTATTCATAGGAAAGACTTACACTAGAGAGCTTAGATATAGCCTCAGCGAATCCCTTCACTATTTCAGCTGATTATATATTTGTACAATGTTATTCGAAAGATGCATGAGTTAAAAAAAAAAAAAAATAGTCTTTGTACTTTGTGGTAAAATTGCAAGCGTCAAAAAGATATCTCATTTTAAGGGATTAATGGCTGATATGTGGGATCTGAAGGGGTTAATGGGGGATATTTGGGAATTGGAGGGGTTAATGGGGGATATTTGGGACTTGGAGGGGTTAATGGGGGAATATCTTGGACTTGGAGGGGTTAATGGCTGATATGTGGGATTTGGAGGGGTTAATGGGGGATATTTGGGACTTGGAGGGGTTAATGGGGGATATCTGGGACTTGGAGGGGTTAATGGGGGATATCAGGGACTTGGAGGGGTTAATGGCTGATATGTGGGATTTGGAGGAATTAATGGGGGATATCAGGGACTTGGAGGGGTTAATGGGGGATACCTGGGACTTGGAGGGGTTAATGGGGGATACCTGGGACTTGGAGAGGTTAATGGGGGGTTTCAGGCTCCGCAGCACCTTTTCCTCAGCGATTTTAATTGCAGAGTACACATAAACAGTATTCACGTTGGTTACGGAAGCTCCCTAACACCTTTTCCATATTACACCTTATGTATTTTGCTTATTACACGTTACTGTCATCCGTGTCACGCAAATCCTTCCGATACCGTCATACTCTACATAAATAACATACAAAAGGATATTAGCCACCCATATCCAAAAATAAATCGCTCTGGAAAAGGTGTTAGGGAGTCACCTTAACCGACGGCAGTGACAATTAATGCTTTAGTAGAGAAAAGAGATTGTTTTTTTTTTATTATAGCTTACGACGGGCGATTTTATCAGGCAGACAAACTCACCGCAGCTAAAGGTTTAATCCCCTTTTATACGGTGTGTGTGTGTGTGTGTGTGTGTGTGTGTGTGTGTGTGTGTGTGTGTGTGTGTGTGTGTGTGAATTCTTTCCCCCGCCAGTCAGTTGTATTCAAATTAAGGAGACCTCTATTGGTGAAGAAATTAATGA
This sequence comes from Coenobita brevimanus, assembly GCF_032717465.1. Taxonomy (NCBI): domain Eukaryota; kingdom Metazoa; phylum Arthropoda; class Malacostraca; order Decapoda; family Coenobitidae; genus Coenobita; species Coenobita brevimanus. The sequence goes on from NC_137000.1 coordinate 33,369,713, forward strand.
AGACTACAGTATAACCCCTCCATTTAAAAACTCTACCCTTGAGTAAATGAAACCGTGTGAAGGTAGCAAGACTATTATAAAATACGTTACAGGATTGAAGAGCTTAGGCCGAATGGAAAAGAACAAATGAATATATGAAATTTATAGCTGAACGTCTACAGTCCAACGACATATCCTGTATTTCACTCCCGCTGCCTCCAGACGATTTTTTAAGCTTTTAGTGATGTGATTTCTAGTGCTGGGGTTAGGAACAGTCCCCATCTATCCCTGTACAACCTGATATCTCTCTAAACTGAACAGGAGCGACTGAGGCCAGCAAGAATGAAACAGAAACAAGTCCTCGAATTGAAGATGTTAAAAGCAAAAAGAAAACTGCCTTATACTCGGACCGGGGAAAGGAGAAAGGGAGGAGGCAAATGGAGGGGGGAAGGGGTATTTGTGGTGGAAAGGGCAGGGGAAGGAGGTGGAGTGAAGGAGTTAAGCCCAGCAGAAAAACAGAAAAAGAAAGAAAATTCTAAAACAAAAGTTGGTGAGAATATCCGAGTTCATTTGGTACGAGGAGACAATTATGCGATAACATTAGAAGCCTGGGTGCTGATCTTACCATTACAGTTTCTTGTGTAATGGGCGCTACATGCAGATGTGGAAGACGGAGACAGGAAGGGGGATTCTGTTGTGGAGGGAGAAGAGGTTGCGGTAAGGCAGGAGGGAGTTTGTGGTGGTGGAGAGAGGGAGGCGAGGAAGGGGGAATCTGTGGTGAAGAAGCGTCAGTGAGGGTAGGGGTGAATGCGGGAATCGAGGGAGGGTGGATTTGTAGGGTAGGGAGCTGGGGCGACGAAGAATAAAGGTAATGATTGGTAGAGGGAGCAGGAATGGAAGAGAATAGGGAGGGGGACGAGGGGACTTTGTGATGAAAGGAGGGAACCTGCGGAAGAAGGAGAAGTGGGAAGGTGAAGTTTTGTGATGGAAGGAAGAGAGTTGGGGTTATGAAAACGTGAGAGGCTGGGCAAGGTGTGTGTGGGAAATTATCAGCAGGCTCAGTCGTGCACTAACCATCACTACGCTTTTTGTAATGACGGCGGTATGCAGAGGTGGGAGGGAGACACGGGGAGGGGGACGAGAAAGGGGGAGTATGAGGTGGAGGGGTGTTTCATGGAGGGAGCTGGAATTTTGTGGTGGAGGGGTGTGTGGTGGAGAGAGGGAATTTGGGGGAGGAAGAGGGAGTAGGGAGGGTGAACATTAAAGGAAAGTGTTTACGATGGAGGGCATAGGCTAGTGGAAGGTGGTAGTAGTATGGGATGGGTAGGGAAAGGAGGGAGTAAAATACATAAGGGAGAGGCTTGGCTGCATCAGGGGAGAGGGGGTAAGGGGGTGGTAATGAAAGGGGTTGCAGTAAAACAGAATGGAGAGGAAGGAATGACGAAGGATTGAAGGAGTGGGGTGGAGTGGAGGAGGAGGGGAGGGAAAGGATTCAAGACGGACGGGCTCCAGTGAATCGCGGGTGGAGTATGGGGAGGGGAGGAGGAGCTGATGGAAGGGTGCAGGGGTTGGGCTTGAAAGGAGGGCTAGGAAGGTGGGGAGGGGGGGAAGAAAGAGAATTATGATGGAAGAGTTGGTGTGGAGGGAGGGAGGGAGAGAGGAGTGGGGGAATGAGGTGCTGGTAAAGGGATTTGGTAGAAAAGGGAGTGGAGGTGAAGGAGAGGAAGGATAAACGGTGGAAGGGCTGGACTAGAGGGAAGTAGCAGCCGGATAGGGAGAGATTTATGAAGGAAGTGGGTTTGGCTACATCGAGGGTGGGGGCTGAGAAGAGGAAGGGGGTAGATGAGGAGGGGGAAGGACTCGCGGTGAAAAGACTGGAGGAGACAGTGGTGGCAGGTGAGGGGGAGGGAGATTCACGGTGTAGAGGTGTGGCTGGACCAACGGAAGGGGAGGTAACGAGAGGGGGATGGTGATGGCAGGAGTTTAGTTCCTATCGAGTAGACGCTTGTAAGGGGAACTCATGGAAAGGATGTTAACCCTTTTCTGATTGCGACTACTCTAGTATTTTATTTCGATCAAAATAATGCGACTTAATGCGGCAGAAAGCGAGTCATAGGGGCCTGAGGGTGTTAATATAGTCATGGGCGGGACAACACTGGTATTCTTTTTCATCTTTTCTAGGAGCCTGTTCAGTGATAAGAGTAAAGACAGCAATTAAGTTAACCACTTCAATCCGATGACGTTATCTTATTTATCTACTGCAAACGATTTCATTTACCTCATGACACCCTTTTCAAAGTGAAGAGGTGAAAGATAGCTTTTCTTAACACAGTGGCACTTAAACTTTTTCGGCCCTGAGCTACCAGGTTCATCTCTAAAGCCAGCCTGACACCCCCCCATAGATTACTCCTTCCATTTTCCTGTAAAAAAGAGGAGAGAGAATGGCTGTGAACAAGCAGGTGAACCACTGGACTAACTGTCAGCTAGTCATAGGTGCCAGTTAGTCGTAGTTACTATACACGAAAATGTTACTGTAAGTTTTTCAGGATGCCTTTCTGGATACCCCCAAAAACCCATTTCGATATCCCCTGAGGGCATCGAGGCACTACTTTAAGAACACCTGTCCTGACTCCTTCAGTATGAGATCTCTCTAAATTGAATAAATCAGTCTGGAGGTAAAAATAATGAACTGAAAATACCTGCACCTGATTCAAGAAGTTATTATTGACACAGTGTGCATAAACTAACCTACTAGAGAAAATAATCGTGCTGTGAGGAGATGTTAACTGCTTACCCCACGAAACCATGACGTCTTTATTAGCTTATTTTTGCCACCGCCAGACGAGCTTGTTTAGCTTAGGCCATCCTTGAATCTTCCAGTCTGAAATATCTCCTCAGCTGAATAAAATCGTCTGAAGACAGCAAGAGGAAAACGAGAAGTACGTTGTCGTGCTGAAAGGATTAAGTAAGAATTGCTAGGACAGCTTCTGAGTGTATGAGAATAGAGCCCAAGGACAGACAAACCAGGCATATTGCGTGTAAGTAGTGCATTGTCGAAAGGTCGGGTATATAACAGGTTTGTCTGCCAGTCTTCTTGATTCGGTTTTCTCCCTATTTAGGATGTCATTTATGTTGGTGCCCTTCTTTTCGAAATGTTCGCTCACTGTTGAGGATATCTCGATGCTGTATACACACTCTCTCCACTCATATACATTTCTACTCCAACAGAACACATCTGCACATACAATTCTCACACAACACTTCAACTCGTCTGGGTGGGAGAGAGTCACTTCTCCATGGCAGAGTGGTGTCCTCAGGACTACGAATCAACATCCCAGTCAGGAACAAGAAAACATGGCACGGACGTACACTGTAGTAGCTGCCCGCCAACGTCAGGTGTCTTCCATTATATACGTACACTGATTTACACACACACACACACACACACACACACACACACACACACACACACACACACACACACACACACACACACACACACACACACACACACACACACACACACACACACACACATCCATAATATCCAATAGTACATCGATGAACAGAACTATATTCGTGGGTGGGAGAAAAGCAAGCCAGACATCCACACAGGTCAGTACAAACAAGTAAGTCGCATCCACAACTGATTTGTTTGCATGTCAACGCAAGCATCCTCAGCCTGGTAAGAGGTGTGGAGCTGACTAAGGACTCCGGAGTAACTCTTCTGATAATGTACACTAACATCACTGCCCATGGGGACTGTGGAAGCAGAGACAACAGAGTCAGTGTTTCGGTGGTCTGCATCTAGTGTTGGTATGCATAATGGATGCTGCCAAACATCATGTAAATAGAACCAATTCTCTGCAATACACACACAGGTAGAACTTTGACCTCATTTTGTGACATGACCCTTGACTGAATGCTCTCAAAACCGATTCCCTTTATCACTGGCTTATCCTGAAACCATCCACAATATTGGTCTAAATATGATAAAAACTGTTAAAGTTGAACTTGTCATGTGACCTTGACCTCTGACCAACTTCTAAAAAACAAAGGGTCAGTCTCTTGACAGACCCACAACGTTTCCACCAAGATTAGTTGACATCATTACAAACAGTTTCAGTTATTTTGTTCACATAGACACACACGGGTCGTGCGTCGACCTTGTCAAGTGATATTGATCTTTGAAAGAGTGTCCACAGAATATAATCTTTGTTCGTGCCTTAACCTCAGCCGTTTCATTAAAAGTTTGGTCTAAATCGGATCAAAATTGTTGAAATTGCCCTTGCCATGTGATCTTCATCTTTAACCTATTATGCTCAAAAACAACGTATCATCCCACTGGCTGACCCATTCTTTCATCAAGTTTAGTTAAAGTCAGATACGAAATGTCTGAGAAGTAATAGCACACTACGAATAGATCCCTTACACACGTGGGTTCCTTACTTAGCTAAATGACTAGTCAGTCAGTGGGATTAAGCTGCTGCGTTGCTTGTCATCAACTAAGAGCAGCGAGTGTGGAAACGGCCTCGAGCGCTAATCATTCCAGCATTGTAAACCATCCAGTACGAGCGAGGAGAAAGGCAGCGAGGAACTGAAAGGATGCGTCACAAAGAGGTTGTGAAAAGAGCAGAATAGATACAATACACGGACGGTCAAACAGAAGATAATGGTGACTGACAATGGTATGGTGAAAGAATGCAGGGCAGATACAGAGTACAGACGGTGTAACGGAAAAGTAGACACTGGTGAGATTTAGGTTTGGAAGGTAGGTCAGGTATAAGACACATGGTGAAACAGGAGAAGGCGGCGGTTGACTGTGATACAGGAACGATACGAGACAAAGTGTGAAACAGGAGATAGTGGTAGTGGAAAGCGGTATAGTTTAGACGGTGAAACATGGGACAGTGATGGTTGTGAGTGGTATGGTTTAGGGTTGACTCCCAGTGGATCTCCTACCCCCATACACACTGTCTACCTCACTCACTTCACCAGCGACGAAAACAGGTGGCAGAAGGTGTGATTTACTGCCGCTGCGACCTTCGTGGGGCTGCCAGGCTGGGTGCACGGCCAGCTAACAGACTCTGACCGACTAAGCAGTGTGAATGAAGACAAAAATAACTCTTACCACATTTTCCTCTTTGGCTGCTGTCAGGGAAGGAGGTGGGGTGGAGGGAGGGAGGGGGACAAAACTTCGAACTGAACTCGAGTTGGGTGCCTTTATCTGACACATGGAATATATTGTGCCATGAAAAATATTTACTTTATTGGAAAAAAAAAAAAATCGCAACAGCAACAACGCTGATCCTGAAACCATCGGTCACCAGGGTATTTATTTATTTATTTATTTACTGAAGCACTGTAAAGTTCGGATATAAACAGTGACCCTTCTCGTAACAATGAACTGCCTGCAGCTGTACATGAAACACTGAGAGTAACTGGTTAACTACTGCACTGGGAGAGTTGGACTGGCAAGGTCTGAGAGTGTGTGGGGAGATGGGAAAGGTAATGCCGACTCTCACGGCGGGATACTGGAGAAAAGGGGTTTGAAGTAATGGTATCTTCGATAGTATTTAAGGAAATGTGATCTACATTTCCTGATGGTACAGATACTGATATACGTTGTGCATGATTGGCACTGAAGAAAAATACTTTAGGAAACCTCTGGCACTACAAGATAAATGTATTCAGAACAATTCCAACATGCACACAGTTAAAATAATACAGTATGGGTAGAGTTATCGCAAACTGACATTGTCGCGGAATAAATCATGTCACGAACACTTCTGGAAATGTGAAATCATTTTCTTATATAGTATGTTTGTGCTTTATCACATTCCTTGACCACGAAAATCTAGCTACAGTGAAATATATACCAATGTTATCCACCCGTGAGATCATGGAGAGAATTTACGGAAGGAAAGAGAGCCAGTTGGTGGCCATTTTGAATTTTCTACAAAAAAAAAAAAAAAAAAATCTTCATGGGTGACAGCGCAGAATACGCTTAAGTCTCACATCGGACATGCTAAAGTTACAGAAAAAAAAAAAAAAGTATGGACGCTACCACCTCGGAGATTTGTTGCCAGACTCTTGGTTCATGCTGTATCTAACCTCTGCCACAAGGTGTCTCCTAAGCTAAATAAAATCACGTGGCAAGAACATGAATAAAGGATGTGACTGTACTGAAGGGCTTAAAAGTTTCTAGACCGTGAGGGAACACAACAAAAACAGGCAAAGGGATGTGAGTAGAAAAAGATTTGTGGAGCAGCCTATGTTGTGACATGACCTGCACTATTGATGACACAAACAGACCTACTTTAACCTTTAACCACGCCAGCAAAATGATATTAATTTGTTGTAGTATATTCTTGCTGCTGACAGACAATATTCTTCAGCATTCGAGAGTTACTGGTGATTAAAAAGGTTAATGGAGGGTGTACTGCATACAACCCCTCCAGTTCGAAACTACACTAAGCTGAATATAATCGTCTAGGGATAACAAGATGAGAATGAAAAATACGTTCCCTGGCTGAAGGGGGTCATTCATTCAGTGCGATGGCCTTTTATCTTACTTTATTCTTGCTACCCAGACGATTTTATCCACTTCAACCCCTTCACTGCCGTGGCGCATTCTCAAGTTTGTTCTTACTACCTAGAGATGATTTTATTTAGCTTTGGAGTGACTTTTTGAAGGGTTAAATAATACCTAAATCCACGCCATCTACACTAGAGTTAAAGTCGCAGAATCAAATCGTCTGCAGGTAGTACAAATAAAATACAGAATACGTTATAGAGGTGAGGGTGAAAAAAAAAAAAAAGGCATTGTATTGATGGGTGTATTGAAGGCTGTTTATCTAACCCCTCCGGTTCGAAAAATGTCCTAAGCTGTATATAATCGTGTGAAGATGCCCGGAATGTAACATAAAAGACAACACTCCTTTGAAGGCATTATTTTTTCTGTGTAATCCATCTTAAAAACACATCCCTGGGTAGCAGGACTATTCATTACACCGATACCTTCCCCTCACATTGTCAACACTCAGGCTCTCATGACTCACCCATAGCTAAATAAAATCGTCTTATGTTGGCTGGAAAGGAGTGCTCAAGATGGTCCGGCCATGAGAGGGTTAATTAGTAACGTCTGTACAAGTTTCCCAATTGATGCAACATTAAAAGTAAAAAAATTAGAGAAGAAAAAGTTTACAGACCAGTTTGTTAGGACGCGAAACAGCAGACTATCGTCGGTGCACGCTAAAACAGACGAGTATTTGGGCAGTAGTTTTTATTTTTACCCGAGTCCAGCAAAAGCAGAGCCAGTCAGTCTTTACCAGCATCATTTACTTTGGCTTCATTTTAGTTCTTATTCGGCACTGTTGGAGAGAGAATTGGCTGTAGTCCAAAATACTTTAAACTCTTACTCCTGGTACAGAATTAGAGCGCGCTTACGTCCTTAAAAGCATCTGGAATACTTTTAACTCTTACTCCTGTCACAGAAATAGAGCGCTTACGTCCTTGAAAGATTCAGGACTGGAAGGAAATATAACAACATCAGTCGAGAGAGAGAGAGAGAGAGAGAGAGAGAGAGAGAGAGAGCACTGATTAACAAAGGTGCAGACAAAAAGTCCTGGGTTTTAGGCTTTTTCTTTTTTTTAATCTCTTATGAAAGCAACTGCAATCACTCCCTGTACGCAAGCATCATGTGATTGGCTGCGGTCTCGCTCTTGTTCGATCCTGTGAGAGCAAATCTGTTCTCTGTGGACCAAAATCTATTATCTGTGGACCAAAAGAGTTTATATTCCCTTTTTTATCATAGTACTAGTGTGGTGACGTCTTTATCTACTTATTTTATTATTATTAATTATTATTATTATTATTATTATTATTATTATTATTATGTGGAGAGGATAAAGACTGACGAGGAGAGTGTATGTGAGTGAGGTGGAGGGGGTAAGAGGGAGGGGGAGGCCGAGGATGAGATGGAGGGATGGGGTGGAGAGGTATATGAGAGGGGGGGGTGAGTTGGGAGCGGGGCAGTGAAATGGCGGGGGACAGGGCGACGTGGAGGCAATTTGTTTGTGGCCACCCCGAACGGGATTGAGGCGTCTGGCAATAGATAGATAGATAGATTATTATTATTATTACTGGGAGAAAACATAAAGATCAACCTATGTGTGTGTGTGTGTGTGTGTGTGTGTGTGTGTGTGTGTGAGAGAGAGAGAGAGAGAGAGAGAAACACAAGCTAACACAAGGAGCCTTCTTTATGTGCCTCCTACATCATATTATTAAATATATACTAATTTATTCAGCCCTTTGACGTGTTTTTCTTTCACATTATTCTTGCTACCAAAGAACGATTTCAGTCAGCGATTTTATTCAACACGGTAAACGGGTCATCTCAAATTATATCTCTTTCCTCTAATCCAAATTCCCTTCGTTAAAGAAAATACATTCGTTAGGCGGAAGCAAAAGGACGGTACATTAAAATTATCATTGGAGTGAAGAGGCTAATTCCACATCCAATTACGGACAAAATGCCTATTCGTGGGTCATTACTGTCTCTGAAGCGTGATTACTCTCATTTAAAGACCCACTTGTATGGAAAATGATGAGATTATGGAACACGCGCAACTCATTTATCATAAGGGCTGCCAGAATGTGTGTGTGTGTGTGTGTGTGTGTGTGTGTGTGTGTGTGTGTGTGTGTGTGTGTGTGTGTGTGTGTGTGTGTGTGTGTGTGTGTGTGTGTGTGTGTGTGTGTGTGCGTGCAAGTAGGACGGGGAAAGATCAGCAAGCCTCTACCCGCAGTGATAAAAGGCTGACCATAAAAGGAAAGATAAAGCCAAATATAAAAGGAATGATAAAGCTATTAAAGGAAAGATTAAGCTTAATACAAAAGGAATGACAGAGCTAACTACTGTATAAAAGGAGTAATAAAGCTAACTATAAAAGGAATAAAAACTAACTGTAAAGAAAAGATAACCAAATAAACCAATATAAACGGCAAGCAGCTTTGCAGTTCGTATAAGCAGTTCTTGGCCTATAAGTTACGGTACAACCTCTTGATGTGCTATATTTGACAGGACTGTAACTAACACTGATTATTCATATATAGATCTAATTTTATCGGTCCATATATCCAGGTACAATCAATCACAAAAGTATCGTGCAGAAGGGGAAGGGGCGTAGCCATTTTTTTTTTTTTTTTTTTTTTTTTTGGGGGGGGGCTGAATTTTGGCTGCCATTATTCTTGAGAAATGGTTGCTTAGAAATTGTCATAAAAGTATCTAGATTCGTAAACTTTATCTAGTGTTAAAAGATAAAGAACCCAGGATGAATAACGGGTGACTAAATATAAATATACATGTAAATAAGAAACATAACTATCTTCCCGTTCATTTTACACAGAAAGGGGGGACCGATGGTATAGGAAATGACCAATATAGCTTGCGAAGTCTGAAGAATATTAATCTGTTATTATCTGAAGAAGCATATAATAACAACGACTAGTAAATGTCACATCCTGGCGACATCTGACATTCTCATCAACGCAGGGTTACCAATGTGAGGTAAAATTCATCTTGCATTTTTCAGAACATTTTTCATGGTGTCAGCTTCAAACAAGCAACGATACTATTTTATATGTCGAGTTTCCTCAGTACGAGCGGCCTCTTGCTCAATAGCATCTTTTGGCAGTAAACAGAAAAAGAGGGTCATCATATACAAGAGGTTAACATGACCTAGTCCTGTATACTGTAAATAGGTCACATGAATATACAGTCACAATGAATAATTCCTATACACGCCAGGGTTTGCAGTGTAGAGAAGGCAGATTCCCTCTTGGTTATTGTTATTACTAAGACCTCATTAACCCCTTCAATCCGGTGACGTGTTTTATGCGATTTATTCTTGCTACCTCCAGACGCTTACATTTAATTTATAGGGAACCTCGTATAGTCCATATATATATATATATATATATATATATATATATATATATATATATATATATATATATATATATATATATAATGGCCAGGTTGAAGCGGTTCTTTTGATATAATTCCTTGGGAATAAACATATTTTTGACCTCTGCAGCATGCTGCTTTGCCGATGATAATAATGCTTAGTTAAAAAAAAAAAAACACTACAGCAAAAGATTTTGATTCAGTTTGGAGAGAGTGTAAGTGAATTAATGAGCCAGATGTGTAGTTGGTGTGGATGGGAGTGCGGGAGAGGCGGAGAAATGACAGGACGCTGGGGGAGATAGAGTACCAACTGATAGCAGAGGGGAAATGGGAGAGATAGTACAGAGAAGGGGAGTAGAGGGGAAAGGGGAGAGTTAACAGAGAGAAGGGGTGATGGGAGGAAACGGGAGAGGGAGCACAGAGAAGGGGAGGAGAGACGAAAGGAAAGAGTTGGGAGAGAGAAAGGGTAAACGGAAAGAATAGAAGAGGGGAAGATACAGCACAGAGAAGAGTAGAAGAGAAAGGGGAGGGATAGCAAAGAGAATGGTTGGAGAGGGGAAAGGCGACGAGCAACACCGAAAAAGATAGGGACGTTTGAATGTGGAAAGAAGCATGTTGAAAAATGAGAGAAGAACGAAGAAAATAAATGTTCAATGCAGCTCACTGAAACTGAAACAAGAATGAAAAATATACATGGAAAAAAGCCAACCAGGCCGACAGTAAGTTGAAAAAAGGATAATGAATTAATTATTGGGTATCTGAGTCGGAAGTTATTAGCGTGCAGTGGAGTATTACAAATGGAATAAAAACGTAATATATGAACGAAAAAAAAAAAAAAAACAGCAAAACAGTTATCAAGAACAGAAGCTGTTTTAAAGACAAGGGTACGAACGAACACAGTGAATGATATGACAAAGGGTTAGAAAAGCTTTGAATACGCAATGAAGTAAACTGACACTAAATGAAGAGTTGTAAAGGATGGAGGAAAAGTGAGGTGGAGTAAAAGTAACTGAGAAAACGTGTTAATAAGTAAGAAGTAACGAAGAAAACCACTAACAGGAGACTAAAAATGTAGAAATTAACTCAGTGAATGACCCTGGGATCAGTCAGAGATTCTGAATGTAAAACAGAATAAGATATGACTGAGTATATGAATTAAAAAAATGAATGGAAAACGAGATTTGAGAGTAGAAAGAAAGAGTCAAGTTCAGTGAATGACCTGGGAAAGGCGGGGAAAGCTTTGAATGAGGAAGTATTAAAGCAAAATGTAAACTGTGGTTAGAAAATGAGTTGAATGAATACCCACGGATAAAGAGAGTAGAAACTCTTAGGGGGAAGGGATGCGGGCGGGACATGACAGTGATTGACGTAAGTGGAGAGTTAAATTTGGAATGAAGCTGGAATTGAAGTAAGAATGTACAAGCTAAGTAGAAAACGTGGTGGATATAAAGAAAAATGAGAAAATTACAGACAGCAAAGGAAAAGCGAGTGGGAGTGTTCAGCGAATGATATTGGTGAAACAGTGAAACAGAAGGAGAAATATAAAGGATGGAAAAAAAATAAAGTGGATACAACAAATAAGGACGAAAGCAAGTGACAGACAGTACTGGAGGGGATAACAAAGAATGGTATTTGGTTTAGGGTTCAAGATAGAATGAATAAATGAAAATAAGGCAAGAATATAAAGGATGGACGGAAAATAAAGTGGATATTTAGAGGAGAAAAACAGTTGATGGAAGAAAGTTAGGTAAGGAGAAACACACAAAATTACATCAGGGAAAAGCTATACGTAAAATGAAGTTGAAATGGCAGCAAAAAGTAAAGGATGGTTGGAAAGCGTGATGGACAGGCTGATGATTGGGAAAACCAGTGACGGAAGAAGGGGAGGGGGAGAAAAAGCACAGAGAATGACATGGCAAAGGGTTAAAATGGCCCTGAGTGTTGAATGAGGAGAAGAAGTTGAAGAAACTCTGTAAGAGCTGAACGGATAACGAGGCAGGTATCTTGGTAACATGGAAAAGATCTGACATTAAAGGTGATCGGAAGGGACAGCACTGTGAATGACAGCAGAAAAAGGTTATGTGTTGAGTGAAATAAAGAAAATGAAGTAAGGATGTAAAGGACGGGAATAATTGAGGTGGATATATATTATGACTGGGAAAACCGCTGATAGCAGAGGGGAAAGGGGAGGAAAGACACAGAGAATGACATCAGGCGGCCAATTTTTTTTCATACAATATATATATATATATATATATATATATATATATATATATATATATATATATATTTTTGTATAGGGTGTCTGGGATTTTCGCTTCCACAATTCTGGAGAGTGCAAATGGAACCAAAAGGGGGACTTGATCTTTTCACATATAAAGTACAGGAATAAGTCGATCTTCTTGTCACTCTGGGTAATTGTTCCTATCTTCATGGCTGGCTGAATGGAGCAAAAAAGGTGAACAAGATCTCTGCTCCTTCAGAACCGGGCGTCTAGTGGATTTTTTTCTTATATCAACCCCTTCCTAGCGATGACGTGATTATCGGTTTATTCTAGTTACCTCCAGACGATTTTATTCAGCTCCTGGGAGACCTCATTCAGTGGACGGGTTAATGAAGGCTATATTCAACCCCTCCAGTTCGATAAATCTCTCCTAAGCTTAATCCACTCATCAGAAGGTAGCAAGAAATAATATATATATATATATATATATATATATATATAATTCATTGTACTTCAATACAGAAAAAAAACGATGTTCTTGTATGTCTTTAGTCTTTTTGTTCCTATCTTCATGGAGGGTAGAGATGAAACGATACGGAAGCGGGTTGTCAACTTCTGGCCCACCCCGCGTCTACCTGGATTATTACATCAAATACGGAAATAAGTTTATGTTCTTCCATACCTTACCTTTGGGTCTTTGTTCTTATATTCATGCAGGGGGAAATGGAACCAGAGAGTGGGGAAGAGGGAAGGGGGAGAGGTGAAGTGGGAGGGAGGAGGGAGGAGTAAAGTGGAAGGGAAGAGGGAGGGGTAATTTGGGAGGGAGGGGGAAGGGGATGAGGGAAAAGGGTAGGGAGTTCGAGGGGTGGGTGGAATCATGTGTATCACAGGACTACACCCAGTTAATGGCCAAACTTCAGGTGGCTGATAATCTCTGCTGATTGAACGACTCGCTTCCCATTCTCCACTGCCTTCCCTCTCACCGCTGACTTTATCTTTTTCGTGTTCTCTCTCTCTCTCTCTCTCTCTCTCTCTCTCTCTCTCTCTTTCTCTCTCTCTCTCTCTAAAATCTTCGCCAAGGTAGTTATGTTTTAGGTTCAGTAAGTTTGTTTCTCTGTCTGCCTGTTATGAAAAAAACTATGGGACGGAACTGCACACATAACTATGTTAATGATTGGGGACTATTAGGAAAACAAGTGGTTAAATACTGGGCAAAAATGGTAAAAGGCCATGGTCATGAAAGACATGAAAGACGGGATGGTACTGCCTTGGCCGATGTATTGGACTCTACAAAGTGCTCTTGTTTTGACTGTCTGCTTGATTTTTTACCTCGTTATTTTCTTTCTGATACAATATGGTTTTCAAATACCCACTGTCGTGTCTATCATACTTTGGCAACTCCCTGATATCTGACTGAGTTACTGAAAATTTAATTGCATAGCATCAGTCTGCGATTCACTCGAAATTCCAGAGACACCGATGTGAACTGCACCACGTAACTTTTATGACCTATTTCTGGCAGTTTTATCAACTATAGCCAACTTATCCAGCTCGTGGTTACGCCAACCCTTGATTTTCAATTTTTATTTATTTAGTTATTTCGCCAGATGAAAGTGAATTATAAGAACATGGATGTCTTGATACTGTCTCCATAAAATGGCCCTGACCACGTTAACTCTTTTGTTCTGTAAAGGGTGAGTTATAAAAATTGAATGTATTAGTATATGCCCTGTAATTTCTGCAAGAGTTAACTTAATCAGTATTAGTGAAGTCAGTATGTTTCCAATTTCACCGATCATGTGCCAAGTATGTTTGTGGGTACCATGTTGTATCGGTCAGTTTTTTATCTCTTCAGCTCGATGATGTCTCTTGCTACCTTTCAGACGATTTTTTTTTTTTTTTTTGGTCATTTAGGAAGGATCTCTAATAAACAGGCTTACTTATACTTTATTTTACCACTCGAGTTTGCAACATCTCTCCAAAACGCAGTGAAATTATTTGGTTTTTGCAAGAATAAGAGAGTACGCCATCGAACTGAAGGGGTTCAAAATGGTTGGGTTTATTAGTAATTTGAGTATTATATTTTTGCTCTACCCATTAGGGGAAAAATTTAGTCGATTATCACCTACAGCAGTGGCCCTGAGGTCGTAACAAATTTGTTTTTAATACTACATCCTCTTCAGTCTGATGGCGTATTTTCATGTTTCTTACTCATACTACAAAGTTTTTTTTTTTTTTAATAGCCTAAAGAAGTGTACTGCAAAGAAGTTGAGTATGGATGCTACATTTGACGTTTCCGGTTCGTTAAGTCGTATTAATATTAATAAAATACAAAGAAAATTTAAAATACGTGATCGTAGTGATGGGACAGCCTTTATGTTTGTACTCTATCTTCACTGATACTGCTCCAGACACTTCACAACCACACCAGAGTGAATATTGAAGGTAAATATACAAATACACAAAACTACCTCATTCTTGACAATAATTAACTACAGAGGACTCTTCGGTATCCACCGAAAATGTGATTATTTCGCAAAAAGCTTCAGATTTTTTTAAACTCAGAAATCCGTCACTGAAGTCATTATTTACATTCAGGATAATAGTGGTCTGTGAGGGCGCCCACCATCCACTCACTCTGTGTAGTGGTACTCTATTTCACGGTGACTCTACACAGGGTGAAAAGCCAAATGTTTTCCTGTAAATCAGGAAATCATTTAATACGCTGTGGTAACCTCATAACCAACCAACACGTGTTCCCTACGTGTCAACAAGTGGGTTGGCGGAGAGTTAGTGCCCCTCCCCGGGAGAACAGCTAACTAAAAACAGAAAGATAAAAATGGTAAATTGATGATGGAGAAGGGAGAAAAAGTGGGCAGATGGAGAGAACACTTTGAGGAACTGCTAAACATATAGAATGAAAGTAATGTGAGTATAAGTGGAGGAAGGTGAGAAGGGAGGAATAAATTGGTAGGATGGCAGTAGTGGAAGCAATGAAGAAAGTCAAACTGGGGAAAGTCCTAGGAATTGATGGAGTGTGTGATGAAATGCTGAAGCATGGGGGACAGATAGTAGTACAATGGATATGGAAGATGTGCAGATTGGCCCGGGAGGAAAGGAAGTCCCAAAGAAAGGGAAGTAATCTAAAATCATTCCCCTGTACAAAGGAAAAGGGAAAAAGAAGTGTGTGGTAATCACAGGGACATTTGTCTTCTTAGTGTAATAGGAAAAATATATAGTAGGATACTTATTAGGGAAAATAACAGAGGAATTAGTTGGAGAAGAACAGGGAGGTTTTAGGAAGGGATGAGGTTGTGTAGATCAGATATATTTTCTTAGGTCTTTAGTGGAAAAGCTAGTACAGAAGGGAAAGAAGTTGTATGTGGCCTTCATGGATTTGGAGAAAACATACTGTATGACAGTTGACAGACAGGAAATGTGGAAAACATCAAGAATATATGGAGTAAATGGGAAGTTGTTGAATGCCGTGAAGAGTATGCATGAGGAGGCTAAGGCTGCAGTGAGTATGGATCGTGAACTGAAAGAATTTTTCTATTTGAATGTTGGATTGAAACAGGGATGTATCATGTCTCCATGGTTGTTCAGTCAGTATATGGATGGGATGGGGTAATGAAAGACATACAAGGTAGGGCAGAAGATGTCGGAACGGCCCTGATGAGAGAGCGCTGCGTTTGGA
Organism: Coenobita brevimanus; assembly: GCF_032717465.1. NCBI lineage: Eukaryota > Metazoa > Arthropoda > Malacostraca > Decapoda > Coenobitidae > Coenobita > Coenobita brevimanus. The sequence continues at coordinate 33,385,580 of NC_137000.1, forward strand.
AACCTTCTGTACCGTTGTTTGTAGATGATACTGTGTTGTTAAATGAATATGAATGAGAACTGCAGTGCCTGGTGAATGAGTTTGGGAGAGTGTGTAGGGAACGGAATCTAAAGGTGAATGTAGGGAAGAGTAAAGTTATGCTCTTCTAGAGAAATAAAGTCACTGAATGCACAGTGAGGCTGGAGGAAGTGGAAATGGAAAATGTGAGTGCATTAAAGTACCTGAGTAGTGTGATGAGTGAGGATGGAGGTTTGGAGGATGAAGTGCTTGAAAGGGTACAACAAGGAAGAAAGCTTGCTGGTTCTTTGAAAGCAGTGATAAGAAATAGGAAAACGAGTATGGAAGTGAAAACGTTACTGCATGACAGTATTGTGATGTCAACTCTAAACTATGGAAGTGAAGCTTGGACCTTGTTGGAGGGACACAAGTCAAGAGTGAGAGCAGTGGAAATGAGTTGTTTGAGACGAGCATGAGGAGTTACATGGAGAGACAGACTGATAGATGAAGAAATGAAGAAGCGTTGTGGTTTGGATGAGGATGTGATAGAACGCGTTAAAAGAAACATACTGAGGTGGGGTGGCCATGTGGAGAGTATGGAGAGCAAGAGAATAACAAGGAGAGTGTATGTGAGTGAGGTGGAGAGAAAGAGAGGGAAGGGGAAGCATAGGATGGGATGGAGTGGAGGGGTATATCAGAGAGGGGGATGTGAGTTGTGGGGAGGGCAGTGAAATGGCGGGGGATAGGGCGACGTGGAGGCGATTTGTTTGTGGCCACTCCTTACGGGAATCAGGCGTCTGGCAATAGATAGATAGAAACCAGTAGATAGATAATAGTTCAAAGAATATTTAAGCTTTTTTCCTTCTCAGTTTCTCCTGCTGGCTAATATATCCTAAGCAGAGAGAGGCTCCGTATCTTTCTCAATCCACAGGTCATTAATGGTCTGTGATAGGTTTCGTAGGGGAGGGAAAAAAACTGACATGTCCTAAGAGTGAAGTAGACGTACCGGTAGTGAAATATTTGGACAAACATTTGACTCTGACTGTAAAATGTGTCCATTATCAAGTGATGCCTAGATTTATTGGGTATTTGCAAAATATGTGTTCTTTTATTTTGATAGTGATTAATGCTTTTTAATCTTTTCTTTCCTTTCTTTGGAGAACTTTTCGCTGTTCAGAATACTAAGCGGAAAAAGTCAGCTACGCATCATGGTGTGTGTGTGTGTGTGTGTGTGTGTGTGTGTGTGTGTGTGTGTGTGTGTGTGTGTGTGTGTGTGTGTGTGTGTGTGTGTGTGTGTGTGTGTGTGATAAAAGTAAACAATACTGATATTTGTTCACAAAGCAGTTTACTGAGAGAGAGAGAGAGAGAGAGAGAGAGAGAGAGAGAGAGAGAGAGAGAGAGAGAGAGAGAGAGAGAGAGAGAGAGAGAGAGACTGTCTGTTCGCATGTGAATGTACCGTGTGTACTGTTGAAAATAAACGAGAAAGGATATTAAAGAGTCAGATGCATTTGATGGATCGTGTGTGTGTATGTGTGTGTGTGTGTGTGTGTGTGTGTGTGTGTGTGTGTGTGTGTGTGTGTGTGTGTGTGTGTGTGTGTGTGTGTGTGAAGGTAAATGTAATCGAGAAAACCATTATTGTTAATATTCAGATGCAGTTGGGGGTTTGTGTGTTGATATGTGTACGAGAGTAAATGTACGTATGCGTATGTGTGGATGTGCATGTACTTCACTGTGTTTATTAATGTGTATGTGGGGATAAACATGTATTTTACTGTGTATGTTTATGTATATGTATGTGTGGATGTGCACGTATTTACCGTATATCTGTAAGTATGTGTATATGTGGATGGGCATGGATTTCACTGTATACGTTTTCAGTTTTTTTCATAGTTAGTCACCGAAAAAATACTGAACAGAGCAGCAAACAGAGGTCCACGGCAGATATATAACTTTGACAGAGTGTGCATGTCATTGCTGGGTGGGGATGAGCAGGATTGGGACAGATTAAAGTTTATTGAAATGCGGTGCTGCTCGGCTCTACCTCGTTTTACTGTTAGCCGAGATATGTGTGTTTGTTTACGTGCCTTTGTGGTGTGTGTGTGTGTGTGTGTGTGTGTGTGTGTGTGTGTGTGTGTGTGTGTGTGTGTGTGTGTGTGTGTGTGTGTGTGTGTGTGTGTGTGTGTGTGTGTGTGTGTTTTGCCCGGTTCGTATTCTTTGGGAGAACCGAATTCTCGCATAGAATTTTTAAAAAGTGTTCTCGTTCAGCTTCCCTACCAGTTACTCTCTCTCTCTCTCTCTCTCTCACACACACACACACACACACACACACACACACACACACACACACACACACACACACACACACGAGGTAATCCTGAAATACAGCAAAGGGAGAGGCCACCAGCATGAGACACAGTCATGGGTAGTGGCAGGGGAGCAGGGGCGATGGCAATCAGAAAGTGGGGTTTATGCTCTCATTCTACCAGCGACTCTCTCTCTCTCTCTCTCTGGGGTTCTGGGCTGGAGACTGGACGGCTGGTAACTGCTCATTTTAATTCTGTATAACCTGAATCTTTATGTATGAGGAAGGGAAAGCTGGAAAAGCTTTTATAAAACTGTAAGTAGGTGTATTTATATAGGCTATTTATTTATTCGTTCATTTATTCATTTTCATCATAAAGAAGAAACCAAAGTCTGAAAGACTGAAAAATACCACCTCTTGTTGTAAGCCACCTACGTGATTTAATTAGGGCTTCTGTCACTTGTCACAGGCGAAAAAAAGGCACTTATAGTTCATGGTACAAGAGGTTTTCCTATGTAATACCCGCGGTATAATAAAAAATCTGCCTGTACCCCGGAAGCAGTGTAGTCAGGCAATGGAGGACCCAAAGACCTCGTTACGAGCGAGGGCGAAGCCCCCGTGAGTCTCTCGTCTAGTGGCATTTTCTCACATACGAGCGCCCAACCCGGCCCGACCGTAACGCTTCTGAGAAGCTTATATTATCTCGGCAATCACAGGGCCGATCACTGCGTGGTTTGCACCATATGATATCCCAATTCTTTAAGATTTTTTTTTGACAGGTTTCATCACACCCTGGCAGTGCACCTGGCACGTAACACGCACCAAGTGCGGAATGTCGAAAATCTTGAAAAGTGGGCCACAGGCCAAACAGTTTGTCGTACAGGCATGAAACTTGGTAGGTAGATGGCCGTCAGTATACTCTAGGCATCCTCGGGGTGTAACGCGACATTTCAGTGCTTTCGGATTTAAATGGCCTGGCTCGTACCTCGCCGGCATGTGAGTTTTACTGGCTATACTGAGGTCAGAGTTAAACATGTGGTGATGCATGTTGTCCGATCGTCTAGGCTGGAGCAAAAATTGAAGGAAAAACACCTTGTTTCATCGGACTACGTTGCCGGAAGGCCATTTGTGTCGGACATGATGCATGTGATAATGAAAAACACATGTGGCGAAAAGAAACACGGTATTCTTCAGCCACCCTTATCCAGGCTTCTCGATCGGATAGTTTGCGTCAAAATACAACTGCTTCCTACCCCACTGCAGCGAGGCTCTAAGGGCGCTGCCACACTACGGCCGGAACTGCACACATTCTGACAAATTCTCCAAGACAGACGATATGCGACGCCGGATTCTGACATGATTCAGACAACCAGTGAGAACGTTTACCAGGCTTATGAAAGATTTGAAAGGCTGTTACCATGGTCGACTGTTTCCGACGAGACAATTTGTGTCGAACTATGGTTCCAGTACTCCTGCTCTGCAGCACCGTAACTTCATTGATGTCTTCTCGTTAGACTGTGTATATATCGTCCTGAATGAGAGGCCATGCTGGGAGGTATTAAGACTCGACGATTTTATCCGGCCGTAAAAAAAAAAAAAAAAAAAAAAAAAAAAAACTGGCATGTAAATTATATAGGTTAGAAAACGCGTTTTTTTTTTTTTTTTCTCTCTCTCTCTCCAGGTGGATTAGTGAATGAAGATGTGTGTCGGAAGTGGTGGTCAAGCGTAACAGAGTGTGATTACTTATGACTGGAAATACAGCTGGGGTTAATAAATACTTTACACCGCCTCGAAAGCGTCATGTCAGATCCTAATGAGATATTACTAAACAAACCAGCAATATTCATGGGCACTGGAATGGCTGTAATCTCGCGTCATTATTTACGAACTCCAAACGTGTAAAAGAAATGCTGACGGAGATTGTACATAATAATTAGTGTTCTATAGTTTTAAAGTAATTTCTTCCATGTATTAAAAAAAACAACAACTGCGCTTTGATAATTATTCCCTGTGTTTCTGTAAGTTTTCGTCTTTACATACATAACTTTTCTTCTGTGCATCGATAACTTTTTCACCTGTGCATAAATATTTCCTTTCCCCAGACACTCTCATTAAATTCTCGACAAACTCTTCCTTTTTATTCAGCTAAGGTTTAATCTGAATTCTTTGCTTTTTCTCTTCTTAATACCAGCAGTATGAGGGGATGAAAAATTGTATTAAATTGCCAGTTAAATTGACAAAAGACCGCGTTCCGAGAGAGTGAAAAGATGAAGAAGAAAAATGTGAGGTTTATTTTCCGGATATTAAAATTACAAGGTTATTATCCCATTTTACGGCTCAAGTAGTCACACTGAATTACGCGTCTGACGTATGAGTATGCGTTAAAATTAGTTCATCCCGAGTTTCACATGAGAACACGAGTCAGTCAGTCCATGTCCTAGGTCAGGTAACTCTAGTATGGGAGTTAGTCATCACCAGCATACTGAGTCACCATCAACGTACTGAGTCACCACCAACGTACTGAGTCACCACCAACGTACTGAGTCATCACCTACATACTGAGTCATCACCTACATACTGAGTCACCACCAACGTACTGAGTCACCACAAACGTACTGAGTCACCACCAACGTACTGAATCATCACCAACGTACTGAGTCACCACCAACGTACTGAGTCACCACCAATGTATTCGGGTCACCACAAACGTACTCGAGTCACCACCTGTCTGCGTCACGAGTCAGTAATCAACCTACCTCAGGAGTCAGAAGGGAATCTCCAGTGGTCAAGCGAATACGGTGTTTGTCAACGAATTACCTAGATCTAGGTCAAAAGCGAACAAGAATAGGATGATGTAGTGTGTCCTTATATTTATCATCACATGTTCGTACCTGTCGATGGCGTAGCACCTTCAATTTTTGGTGCCTTTGCAGTATTTTGCTATTTCCACACTTTTTTCTTAGCTTCGGATTGATATTTCGGACTGAAGAGGTTAGATACAGCCTTCATTTACCATTTCTATCTCAGGTTTCGCCAAATCTGATAAAAATCGTCTACAGGTAGAGAGAAATAATCATAAAAATCATTTGTGTCTGAATATGGGGCGCTTTAGAGATTTCGTAGCAACTCTTCCTTAGCGATTCTCTTACACAATAAACTTAATATTCCCATGCATGACATGTTGTTTGCCTCGTTGTAATGTCGACATAGTTGTAGTACACAAGAGCACATAAGAAGTACAGATAACAGGAGGCTTACTGGCCCAGGACGAGGTTATCTGTCCGGTGAAAAAAAAAATAATAATAATAATAATTTTGCAAAGATCTAATCATCGTGTATCGTTTTAGTATCGATATAGTTTTCATGTGTAACAGACGAGGGAATACTAAAGTGTAATATGGAGAATAAATCGCAGAGAAAGAGGAAGTACGGGAAAAGATCTCCGAAGCCACTCAGTATTCCGTGCCGAGTGTGACGAGGCCGTGAACCATCCAATGTTTCCGGCCGTCTCTGTGATGACCGAAAGTGTGGGATTTATGGAGTGTGTGACTGGATGAATACACCTCTGCGTCCCTTCGTATTTTCCTCTACCTCATGTGGGTTTCTTGGGTAAAATTGCAACCGCCATAGGGAGGGTTTGCACGGGGAGAGAAAAACATGTGCGTTGCGTCACTGTACATATTTCTTTTCTAACACAAAGAAAAATGATCCAAAGGCTGGGAGTCCGCAATAAATGAATAAATAAATAAAAAACATGCAAATACTGCCAAGTTCAAGATCAATTCGCTTTGAGGTACCCTGCGTTCAAATAACTGGAGGTCATAGACAGATGGAAAGACTGTAGTAGACAATTTCTGAGGTGACCTGTAACATCGTGAAGGACTGAGAGTATCGGTAAACTCTTGCAAGTACATCTGGTGAGTGCTTTAGTCGATTACGATCATTTTTCTTCCAGTCACATTTTCGTGTTTGGGAGATGGTTCTTGTGTAAAATTACGCCTTCTGTGAGGAAAACTTACATTAAGATAAAATACCGACTTTGGTGTATTTTTGTGTGTAAGTGTACGATCGGGTAAGTGCTTGAGTGGATGAACGCACCTCGTCATCATCCACGTTTTCCTTGTGTTGCACAGGAAGAGAATTACACGAATACAAAGGAAAATTACGTCACTGTGTATTTACGTTGACGTAAGTGTATGATTTTGCGTTTGCCTGAGGGAATGAAGACAGAATTCACCCATCCTTAACCTCTTCAGTACGGTGTTTTTTTTATTATCTTCTTCCTACTCTCAAACCATTTTACTTAAAGCTGCATTACGCATTAGCAGTGAAACAACTGGTGAAAACGTTAGACCGAAAACTCTCCCCTAAATTTAGAAACCGTCTGGAGATAGCATGAAGAGAGAGAAAATTATATAATGAGAATGAATTAATTTGCCCTTTTTACTCACTGTTTTCGTATATAAAACTTTATATAACTGTATCTATAATTGCACAGGAAGAGTTTAATACAAAGGAAACTAACGTCAATATGCACTTGTGTTATCTTAAATGTGAGGTTTTGATGAGTGAATGAATGGATAATCGCAGCTTATTATCACTCTTTAATATGTTCATTTTAGTAAGTGCTCTTGTAAATTACTTCCACAATAAGAAAAGTCTGCCAGCAAGAGGATTACAAGTGGGTAAAAGCAAAAGAACTTGATAGTATATATATATATATATATATATATATATATATATATATATATATATATATATATATATATATATATGCTTCCGACTCAGGGCATAAGCTTCGCAGCCTGGTCTCAAGGCCCAGTAGTCCTCCTACATACCATTCACCTCTACATGTTGTGGTTAAGTGTAAATACTGCGGCCTTAGTCTCCTCTTCTTGACGATGTATCTTCTATAAAATTACCATAAGGAAATTTACAGAAGAAGAGAGTAACCTGTGCACTGCCCATTCAGTCCAAAGACGTATGTTGTAAGGGGTGGCCCATGCACCTCTCTTCCACTGCCCTGGACGATTTCTGGTGTGGTGTGGCAATGGCTCAGTCAGCGTTATCATTGTCCACCTTGCATTATTTATTCTACCGCCATTGCCACACCTACGCCGACATAAGCAGACTGAGCCGTCCCCATGATACTAAAGATATAACCATGTGATGTTCTACTCGAGCACTATTTCCAGACCACCCTGTATTTTCCTGTAGCAATCTCCAGACGATTATATTTTCAGTAGGATTTTTTTCGTACGTTTAATAAATCCTTTGTGTTATGGGGTATAGCGACAGTGTGGAGCGAATTAACCCCTTGACTCCGTTGACATCGTTTTGGTTGATTTTTGCTACTTCCAGACGACTTTATTTATTTGGAAGTGACCTCTTATATCCATGGGGTTAAAGAAGATTGTACCTAAGTCCACTAGTTCGAAAATCCCCCTCCCTTTCCTCAGCTTCGTAAAATCATCCAGTGGTAACAAGGAAAAAAAAAAAAGACGCCATACTGAAGGGATTAAGACCATGTTCAATCGTCGATATTATTTTTCATTTTTGTTTTAGTAATGAATCTTCTGTAATTTAGGTATCTCCTGAGAAAAAGCTGCATACAGAAAAATACGGTTACAGTGCATTTGTGTTACAGAAATAGTATAGTCCTCTGGTTCCACGTTATCCTCTTTTTAGTGATGGCTTTTGTGTGAAAATGATTATGCTTGTTAAGAAAAGTTTGCATGGTGAAAAACAGTCGGTCTGCGTTTGTGGTTGAATATATAAGAAGTCTGCGTCCTTAACAATCCCCCTTTTTTTGTGTGTGTGTGTGATATTTATGTGTAAAATTAACACCCAGGTTCGTATGACTAAGCTCTGTGGGATGTGTCTCGTGCTGGCTCAAATGACATACCAGACGTGTTCCGATAATGAGAGGGTTAATAGCGACATTGTAAAAACTCCTGCTCCTCTGACTCACTTTAAGCTGAACAAAATCGCCTGGCGTTAGATGAAGAAAAAAAAAAAAAAGTGGAGAGAAGGCAACCGCGAAAAGTGCCAAGAAGAAAATACGATGATCGTGGATTTTTGCTAGAGAGAAGAGCGTGTGAGAAACCTTTGAAAGTAGATTCCTGCCTTTTTACACTCCATCTACATTCCAGGCGTGAAATATCGATTTGGTATATTATTTCCACTTTTTTTTTTTTCTGTATTTTCAAGGCATGCTCGTTTTTTCTGATGCAAGCCATGTAATTAGATGAATATTTTCCTTGCGATTTCTTGTTAGGAGTGTTCCATTTAAAGCTGAGGCAGGTCGTTTACGTCACCCTCAGATGCCTCAGGAGAGAGAGAGAGAGAGAGAGAGAGAGAGAGAGAGAGAGAGAGAGAGAGAGAGAGAAAACAAGACCGAGGGGGGAAGAGAGCACCAGTACATTACACATGCAGGAAAAACAGTGAGTAATTAAGCATCCAACAACAAGGACTAACTAACCTCTAACATCTGGGCAACACATCTAGAATAAACCAACAACGATCCAGCTCAAATCCAATATCTAGATTGTTTTTTTGTTTAGCTTAGGAGAGTGCCACCTGGTACTGAAAAGGTTAATCAAGGCTGTATGTATCCCACCCTAGATCGAAAAGCCTTACGCTGAATAAAATCGTCTGTAGGCAGCAAGATTAAATATCCCCTCCGGCTGAAAAGGATGCTGATATATGTGCTGATATTTAGTTGTCATGTATTATTGGCTTTTGTGATTTTGTTCAAACACACACACACACACACACACACACACACACACACACACACACACACACACACACACACACACACACACACACACACACACACACACAATATAAGATAACGTTAAATGCATGCAGTATGATGAAGAGGCAACAAGGTACAGATATGTCAGTTTGCCTCCTCACTTTGTATGCCGGGAGTGACACTTACCTGTCGCCTGATGCAGTGGACGTCATTCATCACATTACCCTCCTTCTTATGTGGTGACAGTGATATGTGCCACGCTTCTCATTTTACCTACTCTACTTGCTACAGGAAGGCGTGGGGTCATTTTCCTTATTTTACCTACTTTATTCCTCATTATACCTACTCTACTTGCAACATGACGGCTTTGGGCCATCTTCTAAGCGGTATTAATGGTTTCGTGAGCCTTTTTTTTTCTGCGATTAGGTATGCTATTACATTTTTATATTCTCTTTTCCGTTGTTTATATATCTGTAGCAACAAGCTTGAGTAACGTGCTGTAAAAAAGGATAAAATTGTGTAACATGCAAAAATATCACGGATGTGTTACGATGCCTACATCGTCCCCAAGAGAGTATCGCCCCACTGGTTCACACGGGGATGGTTGGGACATGTAGCTAATTCCTCAGTATCTTCAGTACGAGTTACGTGTCTTCAGTTAATTAAATCATGTGCCTGAGAAGAATTTGACATTCCCCAATATCTTCAGTACCATTTACGTGTTATAATTTGAAAAAGATAATTTGGGTGAATATAACCCGACAATAGTATTTACGGTAACTTTACACCTGCACTTCCAACAACTGCGTTTAGGACACCGCGGCGCCACCACCTGCAGTCCCAACACTTTTACACCTATTTCTTTAAAAGCTGTACTCATTTTTCTGAAACCTAATGCCAGCTTTTATTTCTGAAACTTTTCCATCAAACTATATTTCTAAAACCATTACTGCGAACTTTATTTTTAAAACTTCTCAAAACATCTGAATTTCTGAAATCGTCACTGCTGACACCATACCCATATGCATGAATGAAAACTTAATGCCAGCACCTGCATAACGCCCACCAGTACTTTCTAAATATTTACCCATACACTTGCATTTTTAAAAGTGATACATCACCACCTTCATAGCGGAAATATTTTTACTGATTTCTACATTTATGAAACATTTATGCCAAAACCTGCGATTATGAAACTTTAATGGCAACACTTGCAAATATTACATCTTTCTGCCAATACCTGCATTTATGAAACCTTTATGCTGCACCTGCAATTAATTCTAGCACCTGCATTTCCTAAGCTTCCATTTGTTTTTCCAAATCTTCATCTTGCACTTCCGATACTTCAGATCACATTTTCAATTTTCCACTACCAAAACTTCACACCTGCATTTCAAAACACTGCAGTTGCATATCTAAAACTTCAACTTGCATCTCCAATACCTTTACGCCAACACACATTTTGACGGATAATGAGAGCATTTATATTCAGAATAAATAGCATTTATATTCAGAATAAATATGCCGGAGTTGTTTTTGTGTCCCGGTCTTTCAAATCGAGAAAACAGGAAACACACACACACACACACACACACACACACACACACACACACACACACACACACACACACACACACACACACACACTTCGAACACTCTCTGAAATTAACATCCTGACCATTTTTACACTCTAACAGCTTCGAACGTTGATCATTTTTTTTTTTTACATTTTATTCTCTCTTCAGACGACAAAATAAATGGTAAGAAACAGTGCCATTAAATTTCTAAACTCTTAAAAGAGTCTCCAAAGCTGAATAAAATCGTCTCTCGGTAGCAAGGTTAAATAAAAAAAAACCACTGCAGTGACTGGAATCTCATTCACGACGAGGACGTCTTTTTGCACCTCGTTTTTGCCACTACCAGATGGTTTTATTCGACTTACGCACGCCGCTAGCACTGTAGGTGTAAGTGAAGGGCAGACTTTATTCCTTCAGTTCGAAATGTCTATCCTACGCCGCAAGCAATCGTCTCGAAGCGGCAAAAATAAACTAAAAATATATGTAATCGAACTGAAAGAGGTAACTTTCACTACAAGGACGACTTTTATGCAGTTCATTCTTGCTGCCACGAGATGATAATGTTGAAGTTAAGGAAGGGCCTCTAGTACTGGAGGGGTTAATGAAACTACCAGATTGAACCCCCTCAGTTCAAGGAGTACCAGTCAACTCGATTTAAAACGTCCAAGGACACCAGGAATGAAATACAAAAACGCCATTGCACTGTAGGGGTCAACTCTCTTGTACTCATATTCATTGCATAAGTAACGTAGGAGAATACTGTGAGCCGAAACACCTCTTGTGTGTAATATCCGGCAAATGTCCGACTGTTTTTTTAAGGTGAAGGGGGTTCATAAGAACTAAAGAGAATTGTCACCTTTATCCCTTTCATGGTCGCAAAAGCTCTAATATTCTGCTACAGTCAGTGTCAAACAATTTTATTTAATTTAATAATAGATGCCTGAGTTAGTATGGCATGTGAGGAAATGCGGTCGACTAACAAGATGCGCTGCGGAGTTTCCTGGACATAGAGAGCACAACCTTCTGACTGTTAGTGAAGGAAACTCTAGTGGTCGGGTCGGTAGGGTCGGGTCTGTTAGTCCTTGTGGCCTGAGGTCAGTCCCATCCTGGGGCGGCATTCATATATTCTCACATTTTCACACCTTGCCGCCGTTATTACATACATACTGTACATACATACATGCGTACTGTTGGTGAACTACGCCAGAGTAGTACTATCATAGTTTACCTGTCACAATTCAAATGTTATTTTGCTTAAAGAAGCTGATGTTTAAAGTTGTTTATATATATATATATATATATATATATATATATATATATATATATATATATATATATATATATATATATATATATATATATATATATATATATATATATATATATATATATATATATATATATATATATATATATATATATATATATATATATATATATATGCTCATTTACTCCAAGACAGGAGTCTACATGGACTGCTGGCCGTGCCTCGAAGATACCCTCCCATACCCAAGCGAGAAGCGTTGGGCGGGGGCAGGTAATTCTCCAGTGACAAAGTGATGTTCTAGGATCAGTGAAAGACGATTTGAACGTGTGTGTGTGTGTGTGTGTGTGTGTGTGTGTGTGTGTGTGTGTGTGTGTGTGTGTGTGTGTGTGTGTGTGTGTGTGTGTGTGTGTGTGTGTGTGTGTGTGTGTGTGTGCGCGCGCCCACGAACAAAATAACTCAATTTTTAGATCTGCCCGCCTGTGCCAGGTGTGTAGGAGCTGGCTGCTGCAATATACTGATCACAATTGCCTCAAAGTTTTCATTTCCCCTTGTGTTTTTTGGCATGCTGGTGCGGACATTAATATCGACGCCCTGCCTGCGATAAATAACGAGAAAGTGAACCCAGTGAGGCTATCTAAGGGGCCTAACAAGCTTCGCACACTATTATGCAAGAGTTTCATGACGGCTCTGCAAAAAGTGGATCGTTAGTATTGTCTGTACCGTAACTGTACTTGTGGCAACGTTATAGTGCGCCAAAAAGTGTATGAATGAACACACTGGGTTATTATTATTATTATTATTATTATTATTATTGCTATTGCTGTTGTTGGAGTTATTATTATTAGTTTTGTATTCATTCATTGTATTTATTTTTTGCAGACGGGCATGTACATTCATTCGTATATAAATTTCGGTATTGCGATTTTACCATATTTATGCTAGAGTCATCGCAAGGGAAAGGATACCTACTTACCGACCTACATACATATACACACACATACATACACACATACGTACATACATGTAGGCTATACTGTTACTAAAATATGCTAAAGTAATATTATTTTACTTGTCACACTTTAACTGGTTCCTTTACTTTACGAAGCTGTGTTTTATAAAGTTTTATGTACTTTTTTTATACGTATTTTGTTATCTATTTTATTTACATGAGTATTATAGCTGCAATGACAAGGCCGTTACAGCGCCATGGCTTTTATTCAGTCAGTGAGAGTAAGAGTTAGGACGAAAATAAAAGTAAGAAAGCTAGAGTGGAAAACACAACAAGGCGCAGGTAAAGCTACTGTGCGATGGGAGATGAGAGGATGAGGAGTGAGGTGGGCCGAGGACGTCTCTCATAGTAAAGGGGTTGACTAATAAAGCTCGAATAGCTCTCGTAATGAAGGGGTTGAAGAATACACCTTGATCTCATACCTAGAACACACTCTCTCTCTCTCTCTCTCTCTCTCTCTCTCTCTCTCTCTCTCTCTCTCTCTCTCTCTCTCTCTCTCTCTCTCTCTCTCTCTCTCTCTCTCTCTCTCTCTCTCTCTCTCTCTCTCCTAATATTGTGTGTGTGTGTGTGTGTGTGTGTGTGTGTGTGTGTGTGTGTGTGTGTGTGTGTGTGTGTGTGTGTGTGTGTGTGTGTGTGTGTGTGTGTGTGTGTGTGTGTGTATGTGGTAAGGAAGGCGAAAGAACAAATGAGGGAACAAAAACGTGGGAGGAAAAAGCGATGCGAGCAATTAGGGTCTCATCCAATATACAGGCCATGTAGCTGAGAGAGAGAGAGAGAGAGAGAGAGAGAGAGAGAGAGAGAGAGAGAGAGAGAGAGAGAGAGAGAGCAGGTGCTGATGCGGGGAAGGTGAGTGGATGAGGCTTGAGAAAGTCTTGGTGGAAAAAAAAAAAATTATTATAATAATTTAATAAAAGATATTTGGTGAGTGAAAATGAGTCACAATTTTGGTGGTTAATGATGATAAGAATGCACTGTGATGGTCTGTAAGGATGATGATGATGACGATGATGATGATGGATGATAATATTGGCAATGATGGTGGTGAATATTGACGATAGTGAATAATACTTGTAGCGATGATGATGATGATGATGCTGAAGTGCTGGTGGATGAGGATGCCAATGCTTGTGTACATAAGGCATTTTACCTCCACCCAGAGCCCTTCCATCCATTTCCATCAAGCCATGTCATTTCAGGTCATTTCAGTTATCAAGGGATAATTAGTTTCATTCACGTCCAGCTGTGTTTTTATTTTCAGTTAAGGCCAGTCAAGTGACTTAATTCCAGCCTCAGTTAAGTCAGTTCACATCAGTTTTGGAAATTTCAGTTTCAGACAAATCAGTCAGGTCTTTTACCCCTTCAGTCAGAGGTCATCATTTGTAGTATATTGTTGCTATACCCAAACATTTTTTTTTTTCTTTCAGCGATTTTCTTTAACTCCAGTACTGAAGTAATTTATGAAGGCTATATTAAAATTTCCCAGTCTTCTTTTATCTGTAAAGATCCATCAAAGCTGTTCAGTTAAATAACTAGAGGCTCCCCAAGGGAGGAATTACACCAGCCGCGAGCCGATACATATCTAGCGCGGCTCGGAATATGACCCTGACCTTGACCTCCTTTCACCAATTTCGAATTCGCAGGACATTTTCATCCCTACTACACACCTGTAAAATTTTGTGATGATATCTTGCGCGGCAACGAAGTTATCGTGGTAACGGACAAACACACCTTGACCTACTTTCACCAATATCGAACTCGTTATCGATTTTCTTCCCCTGCTACACACCTGTAAAATTTTATGATGATATATTGAGCGGTTGCGAAGTTATCGTGCTAACAGACACACACAGACACACATAGACAAATTGAAAACAATACCAACTTCGCTATCGCGGCTGGTAATAAAGACTGATTAAGGGCATGCATAGGAAGAAGTGCGTAAATCTTCCGCCCAATAAGCGCAATGGTTTTTCGGATTCTTTTACTCAAATATTCACCTTTTTGATGGGGTGCGTAAAGAGAATTGGACAAGATGACTTGGGATGGTGGTGGGTGGTAGGGCACAGCTGGGTGGAATATACCATATGAAGATGGCCCCCTGTAAGTTGAAAGGATAATGTCAAGTCTAACCTATCCCCGAGAAATTCAAAGTTAGGTAGTAAATGGGTGAGATAGGCAGAGAGTAGTGGGCAGTCTGAACGGACGTGATGGTATGGGATGGAGGAAGTCGAGAGCAATACATCCCGTGAAGATCAGACGTATTGCATAGTCTATGTAACGGTTGGGTGGTGTTGTCAGTGGGCATGTTTACAGTCACGGATTTCTCCTCAGTGCTAGTGGCAGAAAAAGATGAAGTTGTCAGAAAGGAGCGAGCGGGACGGCCTAGGACGGTGGGGCAAGACGTGGATGGTGTTCACCTTCTAAAGTTGTGTTGTGCATTACTTTGGCCGTGTAGTTAAATCAGAGTTTTCTCCCATGAAGAAACTGATACATGCTGCTGTCATTTATTTTGCAGATAAAATAGTGAAACCTGACAATAAACCGAGATACAACTATTACCGAGATTTCCACATCGAACAGTTTCTGTATACTGGGGGGAAAGAATTTTCGTCACAGTCCTTCCTCTTTTTATGCCTGAAATAAACCACTTTGAAGAGATGTGCATTAATTCCAGCCGGAAAAAAAAATAAGGGAACAAAGTTCTCTGAGAGGAAGGAGGGATGCGAGACGGCGGGTGATGCCTCTTGGACGAGATAAGACTCTTGGGCACCCTCGTATAAGATGGTGTGTGTAAACGCTTGTCATCCACGCACACACTCACACGCAAAAGGTTCCCACATTCAACTGCACTCACACACGAATAATCCTGTGCTGTATCCTGCTCCCTCGCCTCCATGCACTTCCCACATTTTATATTTTACGCACATGTTCGTGTCGGTGTCTACTCAAGTGCACTGATGTATCCCTAATCGCGTCTAAGAACACACACACACACACACACACACACGTGGTCTCTCTCTCTCTCTCTCTCTCTTTCATCTGGCCCCCGCCCCCCCCTTAACGCTAAGTAATACTTATATTAACGATATCCATTACCCTCAATTACCAGTCATTAAAAGACAAATAAACGATGCGTAATAGGCCCAGAGGAACATTATTAATATTATAACTGATGCATCAAATATTCAGTTATACAGCTCATGCTTAAATAAATTCTCATCAGACTGATTTATCATTCTGTTTGATATAATAAAACATGATATTATTTTTAACAAGTATCTTTCTACGTAATCTGTGTGGTGCTTCTTTATCTTAAGGATAGCGGCTTCTATGGTAAAATGTGTCCGAAGACTATCTGGCGAGTTGGTGACAGATGTGGCAGTGTGTGGTGAGGCGGTGTGTCGGAAGGTGATCTGATTGTGAGCTGTGGCGGTATATAGTGAGGTAGAGTTTGATGTGGTAATGTGGTAGTGCTAGGTGAGACAGTGTATGGTGTTGGTGAATCGTTGAGTTGTGTGGTAAAGTGTAGCAAGCAGTGGTAGATGAGGTACTGTGTGTGGATCAAAGTGCGGTGTGGCAGTGACAGATGAAGAAGTGTAACAGTGTGAGTGTAAGTTGTGGAAGTGTGTTGTGTGATAGTGTGAGGTGTGTTTGAGGAATAACGCAGTAGCTTCTGAAGTTGACAACTTTTTCTGATTCTCTGCAGAAGAATAAATTGTCCTTATACCATTTCTTTCTAGACATCCTGAGAGTCACGCTGTCCCTAGTACTACTTTATGTCCCTTAATGTAACATCAGTTTTGTCGCTGAGGCGTCAGTCTGGAATGGATCTATGTATTATGCAAATGCGCTTTCGGTCCATCAGTAATGCCATGCATAAGCCACCGTAACTAGCATACATTAACTCCGAGCAGATGGGCCGGGCATAACTGATACAGGGAATGCATCACCTTCACATCTGCCCGCATCAGCCGGAATTCCATACCTTACTACAGCATATGTAGCACTCATAGCTACATATCACAACTCATGACATTTATATGACAGCCTATAAATCATTATTATTGTGACTCGCGTGGCATCAACATTTCCATCCAAGCAAGGATTAAGTCAAGTAATTAATCTGCTCTGACCTACATTTTATAGCCAGTGCAAATTAGAGATGATTGCGGATTTCCTGAGCAGAACTGACTGCAACATTATAAAAACTCATGCATTGTTGCTAAGACCAGTACAACAGAAACCAGGGTGATGCGGTGTTCCGTCTTCCCGACGGAACTACCGGTAGTTACTTTGTGGTGTCATGGTTACCACCTTTCTTCTACGAAACCTGTCAGTGGCGGAATCGAAAACGGGTGTTGGCAGTATGTCCTCGCATATTATAGCATATGTTCGCTGCTTGTTGATTCATGACGAAGATATGTACACAATAGCACAGCTACTACAACACTTAGACAGTCATAACTATCTCTTCCTCTACAGTCACCTCATCCATATTGAATACACCAGCTGTGAGTGTATCATTCAGGAATGGTGTGCTAATATTATCGGGGGTGTTTTCTTCTGACACGTCGATGGATCTTGTGGAGTATCAGTAAGGTCTGTTTTAACAAATTTCAAATAATCAAACTGTTAGCTACCTCAGCCGGCGATTGCGTCCATCCAAGGGTTGTCGTTGTAAAGTTGGGATAGCCTAGAGGTCCTTGTCAAAGTCACCATTTTAAGATACGTCATGGGAGAGAGGCAAATCTACAAACATAATGTGTCATAGTGTCTGGTTACTCAAATGGGTGACTATAGGCAGATATTTACTGTAAGTAATATTGTTGTATCGTCACAAAAATGATTACCATATTGTATAATCGGCGACAGTGAGTATAACCACAGTTCTCCCTCTGACTCATCTTTTATTTATTGACTTTCACGGTTGCCGCCCCTCATCACGCACTTACCCTTACCCCTTCATTACGAGGGCTTGCTCCTAGGCTGAATGTATGATGCCAGTAGCAATAAAACAAGAGTCACCATCGTTTTGAAAGTGATAATGGAAATTGCTTTAAAAGAGATTAATTCTACCCCTTCAGTACAAAGGGGACCCCCAGAACTCAAATCAGATATGATTAAATGTGGTGGTGGTGATAGTGGATGGTGGTGCTATTATGACTGCAGGAAGAATATATTTTCGAAAAGATATCATCATACTAGGTGGGTGGGAGCAGATTTTTTGTTTAACTGAAGCGTAGGTACTCTCCACAAACCATGATGGTTTAAGCTAACAAAAGTGTCTGGTGATAACAAGAATAAAACATATTTCACAGTATTGAGGGGATTAGGGCAATGGCAGCAGCAGCAGCAGCAGCAGCAGCATTTGCAACCCCAGGCCCATTTGAATGTGAATCCAGTGGACTCCGAGCTAAAGTTATCCTTCTGCTGCAGTCCACCATCCTCTATTTGGGAGAGAGAGGGAACTGAAGGGTGTTTGTATGACCAGGCAGCGGAGCTATCCAGTCATATCGATGTCACCACGTGAAGGCGTCCCTTTCCAGCAACGGGAGGGGAGGTGAAGTAGCATAGTGAGTTTACTACCATACTTTTCTTTTTCACCATAGCACACACGTTATTCATTGGGCTTCACGGCTGCCCCCTCTGATCACGAGCCTAATTTCTGGCACGCACGGCCCCAAAATTAGAGAGCACGTTCGCCGCCAGAGCCCGTGTTGGTAAAACATTGTGGCGGTATTGGAGAGTAACCGTCAAGTTGTGTGGGAATTTATACCATATTAAATAACAATTAGTGTCATCCTTTACCAGCGGGAGGGCCCCCTAAAAACCCTGCCTGGCTCCCTCCTTTCCCACCCTGTAAACAACATGGACTTACGAAAGGAACCAGATTCCTGAATTTACAATCATTTTCTTCCTTAACTAACCTAACGTAGCCTTACCTAACCTAACCTATTCTGTTCTGTTCTAACCTAGCCTAACCTAACCTTAACCCTCCCCTCTCTGCCTCCTATCCTGTAAGCAACACGGACTTACGTAAGGAGCCAGATTCCCAAACTTACTTCCCACGATCTTCCCCTAACCTAGCCTAACCTAACCTTGCCTAACCTTAAACCTTCCCTGGTTCACTCCTTCCCACCCTGTAAACAACACTAATTTATGGAATTATTCAGATTCAAAAGCATAAGAATATTATCCTCTAATGTAGTAGCTATCCTAACCTACTCTAACCCAACTTTCACTAGTCTGACCCAATTTAGCCTAACTTAAAATCCTTCCTGGCTCCCTCATTCCCAGTCTGCAAACTAGACGGACTTCCTCTTCCTCAAGGGCTCAGATTCCCTAGTTAACTTCCGATTTTTTTAATTTCCTAACCTTTTCTTTTCTTTTTTCTTAAGAACTGGAGGAATGGGAAAGTTTTGCTCCCTTCGTAGTATATATTATTATCAACTAAGATTTCTTATTTATCTGTTTGTTTATCTATCTATCTCTATTTATGTATCTATCTGTTATAGGAATATCCGGAACCAGGAAGATGTTGCTCTCGCTTTTCCTTGTCCATTCCTTCTTGACAAAACCAATTTCACTTACGACAGGAAATCGACCGTCAGCTTGTGAATCACCGACCAGCGACAGGAAGAGATATTTACAAGTTTATGACTGTTAAACCCTCATGGTTAAGGTTTGTTTTTAAAGAAAGAGCAGGAGAGTCGGAATGATGCACTGGTCTGCTTTCCTCCTCCTTCCTGGGCAACAAAATATTAGCTACGACAGACCCCCACAAGGGGAGTAGAGTTTCCACAAAAGGACGAGATTTACACACATTACAAGAATCTCTCGTTACCTCCGTTAAGTATTCACCTATGTTTGTCTGTTTGTCCACACGATATCTCCAAAAGTTCTCAATGAATTTCAACGAAATTTCGTGGAAGGGTGGGCCATGGACTAAGAAAGAACTGATTAAATTTGGGGAGCGGATCCGGATCTTATGTATCCCGCACAATATCTCCAAAAGTTCTCAGTGAACGTCAATAATATTTTGTGGAAAAGTGGGCCATGGGTCAAGGAACAACTAACTAAGTTTGGGGGCGGGCACGGATCCTATGTATTCAACAGAATGGGATCCGGATCGTTTTTAATGGCAATGGCACTGGCGGAGGTATGCGCTCTGAGTGTTTTCTAGTTACTATCTATGCTTTTTGTGGAAAGAGCAGGACACGTGGGAATATTTAACACCCTCACCTCCATGTCCCTCCTAGAAATGGAAATATTAGTTAAGACAACCTTCCACAAGAGTACTAGGACAAAAATTCAGAAACTAATCAACATTTCTTGTCGTAATTAAGACATGCTCTGCAAGAGGAAATTTACTCAAACTCCTTTCTTTGTCTTTCCTCGGAAGAAAAATCTGAGGTACAGAAGCGAATATAAATTTTGATTCGCCTTATAACGAGGTAGACGGCTTATGTTAAATGCCTATCATCTACACGAGGCAAAAAAATACAGCCATTCAGATTTTACATCCTAATCTTCCTCCAGACTATGACGTGCAACTGTCAAGCTTACAGTCAAGGTCCCCATTTCTTTTCCAGGTACAAAGAAACTGGGGTAAAAAAGATTTTGCCCAATTATCTTGTAGCGAGATCTGCAGTCGAACCCGGAATCTTTCGGTTGGTGGTCGAGTGTGCTTCCTGTTACACCACCACAACCTCCTTCACATCAATAAACGAGACGCTGAGTGATGGCTATTGTACCTCAGTGATGCGATCTTAGGTTTCCGACACCAATTTCAGAATATTATGTCAGCTTTTCATAAAGGTTTGAATACAAGGTGGATCCATATTTTTCTCGGCAATTGTATCACAGGAAATCAATCGTATATTTTTCTGTTTTCGTTTTCCTTTTGTTTCTTCTTCTTCTTCTTCTTCTTCTTCTCCTTCCTCCTCCTCCTCCTCCTCCTCCTCCTCCTCGTCTTCTCCTTCTTCTACCTTTTTAGTTTTATATAGGAGTTTCATAATTGTTCGACTTAACTTTGGAATTATCATATTAGTTCGGAGCTCTTTGAGAGAGACAACTGACTGTATTTCGCTCGTAAATTCGTGGCAACGACTAGATTAGCAAAACTCATTAAACACTAAAAGATTAACCACTTCAATCCGATGACGTATTTTGATTTTATTTTAGTTTTCCCCAGAAGATTTTATTCGCATTGGAACGTATATGTACATAGGGTTCAGGGATTTATCAAGTTTATGTATATTCCCTCCCGACCGAAAGGTTTCTCTTCAGCTGAGTAAAATCGTCTGGATACCAAGAATGAATGCCGGGCCTAACCTCTTATTCATTTATACGTTCACTCATTCATTCATTCGTCCACGCATTCATTTACTCGTTCACTCACTCATTTATTCGTTCACGCATTCATTCATATCCACTCATTCATTTACTCGTTCACTCATTATTCGTTCACTCATTCATTCATTCGTTCACTCATTCATTCATACGTTCATTCATTCATTCATACGTTCACTCATTCATTTACTCGTTCACTCACTCATTCATTCGTTCGTTAATAAATTCATTCATTAATTAAATCATCATCCAGACTTTTTTTCCTACTGACGGATAGGGTGAGATGGGGCCCAGAGAGCAAGAAAAAACAATTGACAGGAGAAGAAACTAACCAAATGCCTGCCAGTTAAGTCGGATTTTCACTCAGCCACACAACATTCAGGCCTCCGAAATTCTGAGTCCACCCCGCAGGCATAAGCATCAGCATTTACGGGCTTCAAAATACCTACCACGTAAAATCAATCTGCTGACTCTTGCTTCATCGGGAAAAACAAGTGTGCCAAACTCCTACCATGAAGCCCTTCGCATCAACTTGTTCCAGCCAACTCGATCCATTGTCAGTTTCCTAGTCTCGTCACCTTCCATTCCTCGCTTTCTTACACGCTTATTTAACTTATCTGCTCACCTTCTTGGCCTACCACAACCTCTCTTACACAGTACTCCCTCAGATATCTCCATTATTCACACCCATTCTCCCCACATCCCCATATTGTCTGAGCACACTCTCTTCGACTTTGGTCCACACATTTCCTTACTTCACATCTTTCACGAATCATATTATTCCTTATCCTATCCACTCTCCACACACATTCCTCAACAACTCCATTTCCACTGCTCTTACTCTTGACGTTTCATCTTCATGCCACACGAAAGTCACGTCCGTATGTAAATGTGGGAACTAAAATTCCTTCACGCAAGCCTCTCTCAGCCGCCGCACTCACACTGGTGTTTCGTGTCAAGGCCGTAATAGCACCGGCCACTTTCTTTCCCTGTGCTATTCTACTTTTTACTGCCTTTGCACATTTACTTTTTTTCTGTTTCAACGTACCCAGGTGCTTAAACTCCCTCACCAATTCGAGTCTCTCTCTAAACACCATCAGGTCACGCTGGGAGTCACTCTCTTTCAACAAGCATCATTTGGCTCGTATTTATTACAGCGCGACGCTCGGACACATCCACAAAACTCTTCATCAGTCTAACTAGCCCGTGTCCACTACAGTATGTACGAGCAATACAGCATAATCTGCAGACATCCGAATTGAGGTACTCCACCCTTCATCATTCATTACCAACACCATCCCTCTCTCCATGATCACTTCCCTATATACACACACGAGTATATACAGATAGACTGATAGATAGACAATATCATCCATCGGGACATCGCACTGCTAGACGGTATCTCACTCCAATACTGATCTTAAACTACTTCAGATTCCCACCAGCCCTTCCTTATGCAGGCTACACCATCATAAAAACTTTATTGGCATACAGCAGCTTACCATCAACACCATGCATACGAGTACACACAGCTTTCAATACTCCCTCTCCTTTTACCTTCACGTAGGCTTTTTCGAGACTAATGAATGCCTTAAATACCTAGTCTCACAAGTTCGAAAAAATCTCTCTAAAGCTGCATAAAATCATTGGGAATATCAAGTACCACATATAATCAAAAGAGCGTCACCTTACTGAAGAGGTTAATGGCATGTGTTATTGTTGTTGTTTATGTCTCAGGTTCTTTTGAATGTGAAATTCTGTATGTCTGAAGGTAGTGGTAAAGCATCTGTGTGTGTTGTATTATAACCAAACTTCTCCTTTTCAGGTGAGTTGAAGTGACAGTCGGGACGCTGCTGGAACAGTGGTTAAGGTGAGTTGAATTTCAGGCCCAGATATGCCAAAGGGAGGGTGGGATATCAAACACATTTACGATCGCTTCCCTCTCGTAGCTTGTGTTTTAGGAAGAACTAGAAGCAAGGGACGATGTTGCACGTTTCTTTCCATGTTCACTTTGCTGAATACAGTCTATGGTGTGTGTGTGTGTGTGTGTGTGTGTGTGTGTGTGTGTGTGTGTGTGTGTGTGTGTGTGTGTGTGTGTGTGTGTGTGTGTGTGTGTGTGTGTGTGTGTGTGAGAGGAGAGAGAGAGAGAGAGAGAGAGAGTAGCTCGCACAATCAGGCTGACGTTCCTTTTAGCTCCTTTTTGCTGGTCCCAGACGATTTTATTGAACTTAGGAAAGACCTCTTGAAATGAAGGAGTATGTCAAGGGTGTGTCTAACCCCTCCAGTTCAAAATCTATCCTCGAAACTGTTTGTAGGTAGCATGAATGAAACAAAATATGTCACCAGACTGAAGGGGTTAAACCAGTGATTACGAAAGAAGGAAGGCAAACCCCCCATTTTTTACATTATTATTAAATATATGATAAAAACTAAACATACTGACCCCTCTGTCTCGTTGCTGATTCCATTATGCAAACTGGAATACAGTCTTTCCATTTCCTGTCGTCACTGGTGTTTTATTATTGACTGCCTTAAATTGAGGGGTGGCATGAGCATAGCAGGGGGTGGCACGAACCTGCACATCCCGGTTTTATTAATACAGCCATTAACTCTCAAGGTCGGGACAACCAGAGTATTCTATTCCAAGTAATGCCAAACGATATTTTGTGCTGATGTTGAGTACTGGAGACTTTACTGTCATCATTAACCATCTCATGGTCGGGGCAAAGCACGTATTGTATTGTATCTAACGCCAGACGATTTTATTCAGCTCAGTGAGACAGGAACCTGAGTGCTGCAACTCTCATCTTTATCCCTGTCATGGTCCCGACAACTCTGGTATTCAATTCCAGCAATTCAACGCGATTCTGTTCACCTGAAAGTGGTTCACAGGAGAGTGTTAAAATGTCCGGGTATATTATTTAGCTACTGTTCACGTTAGCCAGTCTTTGTATAGCCCATCCAGCCTCCCCATGCACGCGTCAGATTGTGTTTATTTCTCTTCTCCCTCGCTGCATACAAGGTTGGTTTTCTTTATATATTTCTCTTTATAGTGTCCCCCTCCCTTCTCCCTGCAGATTTTCCAACAGTGGTCGAGTTAAGCAGTTTTTCGTTTCCAGTAGGGTTGAGGGTAATGTAGGGTAGGGTAAGGTAGGGTAGGGTAGGGTAGGGTAGGGTGAGATAGGATAGGGTATGGTAGGGAGGCACAGGGCAGAGTAGTACCGAGTGGGGTACATTAGGCAGCACTGCGTTAGGTTGGTCTAGGTTAGGTTAGTTAGGGTTAGTTTAAGCTGGGTGAAGGTAGGGTTGGGATAGGTTAGGGTAGAACAAGTTAAGACAGGGTAAGATAAGGTAGGGTAGGGTAGGGTAGGGTACAGTAAGGTAGAGTAGGGTAGGGCAGGGTAAGGAAGAGTAGGGAATCATTGGGTTGAGTAGAGTAAGGTGAGGTAGATCAGGTAATTTAGGTTAAGTCAGGTTAGGTTGGTCGAGCTTTGTTCGGCTAGTTTGGGCTGGGTGATCAAATTAATAGGGTTGGGTTATGTTGGATTAAGTCAGGGCTGAATCAGGTTAGGCTACATCACGTTTGACTTGGGATGGGCTATGTAAAGAATGCGTGATGATCCTGGAAAAGGAAACTTAAACGTGAGGTGCTGAAATTCCTGACATTTCTGAAACATGCGTGTCCCCTCTCCCTCTGCATACACAAACACGTCTCCCCCACCAGAATGCCCATCAGTAATTTTGCTCCTGTGTCCCTTCCCTGGCGAGAGCAACACCCAGCCTCTCTGTGGACGCACTGGAAGATTGATTTCCATACTGAGAACTGATGGTAGGGGCGCCCATCATCCACTCACTCAGTGTAGTGCTGCCTTCCAGTGGCTCAGCACTGAGTGAGAGTCAAATAGTTCTTGAAAACTAAGAAATCATTTAGACTGATAGGTAGTAACCATATATCCAAATGACGCTTGGTGATTTAGTGAATTAATGCCTATATGAGTTTGCATCCTGCACTCGTTTTTTTTTTTTTTCTTACATAATGCCACTCAGGCACGAGTTAGGCTGGTCACCTTTGCCTAAATGCCGGAAATGGGTAGCCCAGCCCCGAATTCGTATGCTCCTGACTGGGCAAGAAAGGATAGAATGATTGATGGATGGATGGATGGATGGCTAGATAGATGGATGGATGGATGGATGGATGCAAATCAAAGTGGAGAATGACAGGAGCTCGAATTCTCGTCAGTTAAGGAGGTTTTGCAGCACCTCTCCCTTGCTAGCATGTTTCCATGTCAGGTAGGTTTACAGTGTATATATTATATATTGTATATTCCTTATGGATTTTATGCGGATAGTAATTAGACATATATCACATAAGGAAGAAGAAGGTGTAGTGTGCAAAGTAACCAATAAAAAACCTTAGTATTGAAGTGGTAAACAAGACTTAAGGATGCAGGCTGTGCATAATTACCCTTCATACGACGACACGCCACTCTTTAGCTGAATAAAGTAATTTCACGGTGTCAAGGAAAAACAGAGTTGACATTATTGTAGTGAGAGAACTTACTCCCTGATTCCAGTGACTTTTTTTTTTTTTTTTTTTAGTTGAATCACGTTTATTTAATCGATTTTGTTCAACGTAAAGATTTCTTATACTTATTTATGGGTTTAACGAAGGAAACAGCTAACTTCTCCAGCCCAAAAAGTCTCCCGTAACTAAGTAAAATGGTCTGGCGGTGTTCAGAATAAAGCGGAAAAGACGTCAGCAGACTCCAAGGGTCGATTAAAGTGATTAGGTATGTACAGGGCGGCTCAGGTGGGTGGGTGTACCTGTGTTATCACCACTATGACATCCCGTCAGTGATACATGGTGATTCACTGCTCTGAGGTACCACAATAATTTCAATATTTTTGTTATTAATAAACCCGATTCAATAAAATTTGACACTGACGTTTTTCACTTCACTACAATTTTTCCACAGTTTCATCAAATTCTTAAGTGATCTCCTTCAGTGATAAAGCATAACTGAATTCGGTGTTCCAAACTATTACATTTTCGGTGCAGCTTATCTACGGTGATGGTTCCATTCTCCCCGTTAAAATAGCCTCTCCAGTCGCCTGCACAAACCTGTCTGTTCAGACAAACTTAATGCGTTTGGGTTGTTTAGGCCAAGGCTCTCACCCCTGGTTGAGGCTGCCTGTACAGGCCGCTTTCAGGCGGCCGGACAAGTCGCTCTGAGCGTGATGGGGGCCCTTTAAGGTGGCCTCACAACCAAGGTGTATATATATCATCATCATCATCATCATCAGCCGTTGAGGTCCACTGCAGGACCGGCCTATCCCTACCGAAGCAGAGACGATACAGCCAATGTATCTCTACCCAGTGGCTTAGGCTGTCTGGTAGAGACTGTATGTAGGGTGAGAAGTGCTTGTAACTGTAGTGTTGTAGTGGCTTTGGATGTGTGTGTAGTCTGTGAACCAAGTGTAATCGGCCAGCTTTAAACCGATTGGGTGCAAGCATACTAGTATGCGACACTGGTTCAACCACAGCACCCCTTATGTCCGCCAATGTAGTAAGTGGCTCGGTAAACGATTCCCAAAGTTTTTACAACTCTGGCGGGAGGCGAACCCTCGTTAACCAGAGTGCGAAACGCACACTCTACCACAGAGGTTCCGTATATATATATATATATATATATATATATATATATATATATATATATATATATATATATATATACGTATGTATGTATGGGGGTAAGTATGTACTGTATGTATAAGTTAAATTAACATTAGTTTAACTATGGAATTTAATACGCGCTCAGTTACAGAGTGCGGCATGATCACTGGGTCAATGCAGCTGACCAACTCACCTCCTCGTTGGTAAAAAGCATTTCAATGCCTCTTGTAAGTTTAGATGTCAAGGAGTTTCTCAAATGCATCCTGGTACTGACACGAACTGAAGTTTGTAAGTACAGTTTGGAGTTTCGTTTAAATCCGTTCATCAACAACAGATAAATTGACGTAATTCAGGGGCCTCACAATAATGAATCACTGCGTACCTGTTGTGGTTAAAGAGGTTCACAGGTATTAAAATGCACAGGAGAGAGAGAGAGAGAGAGAGAGAGAGAGAGAGAGAGAGAGAGAGAGAGAGAGAGAGAGAGAGAGGTGTAACCAATGAAAAAACTGTGGGAACGATATCTAAACACATACAATACTGTATATATTGATGTATAGACGCGCGCGCGCGCGTGCCTGTGTGTGTATGTGTGTGTGTGTGTGTGTGTGTGTTCAAAGTTAGGTGTAGATAAAGTGAGTGGCGGTGAAGGGGAGGGGGAAATGAAACATGCACGCTTTAAAAATGAAAATAAATAGCTTTTCATAGTCAAAGGATTGTGAAGGAGTAGAGTCAGGTCGGGGAACAGGGGTAAATTACTCCAAATGGGGTAGGCCTAAAAATTGTTAGGGTAATGCGTTCGGTATGAGATGTAATGCGTGCGGTACATAACTGACTATTCACATAAATGATACAAGTTTTAGTGAACAAGATGTAAAACAATGTATTATGTATCATGGTATCTGTTGCTTAGCCGCTATGCTATTGACAGATGTGTACACAAACATTTTTTTTTTTTTTTTTTGGGGGGGGGGTAATTTCATTTTACTCTCATAAATTATATGGTAATGCCCTAATAAGTTCCCCGAGTCTTGGTGTAGACAAACTCCCAGCTCCTGATGATCATGCTGAAAATAATTTCTATTGGGCCTATCTATCCAGGTGCAGAATGCGGTCAGTATCACGGCATGCAGCCTAATCGCATTTGATCCTAACATATGCTGTATAAACAACTGCCAAACATGGAAGACGTGCTGCTCCTCCGCACTCGTCCTGTCAATTCCGACTCGTCAGTCAAAGGGGTCTCTCCTGTGGAACTGTCTCAATCAGCCAGAGTGAATTAATAAAGGCGACCTCTGATTGAATGAGTTAGTTGGAGAGTCAAAGAGGTCTCTAAAGTTTAATAAACGTCTCTTCTAAGCAGAGTAAAAGTCAATCTTAAGCTGAATAAAACTCTCTCCTAAACTTAATAAATCTCTCTCCTAAACTTTATGAAGTTCATTCCTAAGCTTAATACTTGTCTCTCCTACAGTGAATAAAGGTCTCTCCTATGCTGAATAAAGGTCTTTCCCAAGCTGAATAAAAGCCTCTCCTAATCTGAATAAAGGTCGCTCCTAAGCTGATTAAAAGATGAATTAATCTGCTCTAAGTTGAATTAGAGTCTTTTCTAACGTACACATTGCCATTCTCCGGTGAATAATGGTCGTTCTTAAGCCAAATAAAGGCCTGTCCAAACGTCTTGCGTTATAAATATTTTAAAAAGGGCGTCCTGTAAAGGCTAGAGTTAATAATACGGTACGAACTTAATTTCAGTCTAGCGAGAATGTTATACCTTATTTTTCAAACCTCCAGCCGACTTCGTTCAACTTTGGAAAGACCTATCGTACTGAGGGGGTACATGAAAGCCCTCTCTAACCTCCCCAGTCTTTATAAAGCTATCCTGAGGTGAATAAAATAGCTCAAGAGTCAGGAAGAATAGGATAAAAGTGAGCCATCATCTTGAAGTGCCTAGTCCCGACCAGAAAAAGTAGCTACGTCAGCGCCCTAAGAATACACCTCAGCTTTCATAAGACTGTCTAGAATACTTGACGGGCGGCCGGCGACTTACTCCCGTCCTTTCTGTCAAGCTTTTTTTTTTTTTTTTTTTTTTTTTTTTCCCTACGATCCCAAAGCAGCCGGCTCGCAAATTTTCCGCATAATTTAAACTCTGAAGGATTTAAGTGGGGCTGTGTTATTTATGTGTATATTTGCAATGGCACTGATGAGGTTGACGACTGGAGAAAAAAACACGGATGCATGCAAAGTCGTGACGCACAAATACTGCCGTGGTAAAAGTGTGATGTTGCTGGATGATACTATATTATGTATCTATCACTCAGTCCTTTCTTGTCCCATTAGGAGGGCTGGATCCTGGAGCTAGGCTGTTCAGTCCAAACATTTAAGGCAAGTGATCAGTCGCCCTTTCACGAGTAGGATAATGTAAGCAGTAAACGCCAACCATGCCTCGGATGTAAACACTAACGGGCCAGTTTCATTCGGAGCGTCTCAATCCACCAGAACAACAGGCTTCGCAAAAGACGTACTGACTAGGTAGCCTTCCTCCATCACCACGATAGAGCCCCACCAACCCTGCCATGTAATTTCTTAAAACCAAACAGTATTGCTGATCTGTGGGCAATAACAGAGGGTAGATGGACGGGTGGGCGTGGGTAAGTGGGTGAGGAGGAGAATTAATGTTAACTCGAATTTATGAAGTAGGAAATGAGCGATAAAGATGAGGGTTGCGATAACGAGGAGAAGAAGGAAGAAGGCGGAAGGGATAATTGCCAGGATAGGTGGTGGTGGTGGTGGTGGTAATGATTTTGGTGAGGATGATGGTGAATGGTGAGGAAGGCTGGTAGTGAAGATGGATGAAGGTGATGACGGTTGATGGTGACGGTGAAGATGGTAGTTATGCAGGTGATGATACTTGAGGTGCTGATGGCTGCTTTGATAGTGATGGTGGTTGTAGTAGTGATGGTGCTTGTGGTGGTGGTGTGGCTTGTGGTACTGATAGTGTGTCTAGTGGTGATGATTGTGGTAGTGAGGTGGGGGTTATGTTCGCAGGGCCTCAGAAATGGTGCATTATTTCTCTCTGCTTAAGGAGGACAGGCACATGTGAGGAATTCCAGGTTAATGATGCTTCCTTCTTTTTTTTTTTCCCCCCGTGTCAGTTATTTTTATGTTAGTACGCGGCTCGCAGACTTTTTTTTTTTTTTATCTAACTGGTATTTATTTGCTATGTATTAATCTCTTAATTCCGATTATATATATATATATATATATATATATATCAGTAAGATATTTTCTTGTAAACAACGAGGATTAATGCAACTGCAGTTTCTGAACTATTTAATTACTGCTCAGTGGTTTCGATGCATCATGCTAAGCTACGTTGGTTTTCATTAAGACTTTACGAGTAGCTGTCCAAATGTTGTCGTATTTGACAACGTTTCGTTCCTTCCTGGGATCTGGTCTGAAGATGTTCCCGGGAAGGAACATTAGCATTTCTTTTACATTATTTACATCGTAAATATAGGCATAATTTCCATCAGCGACATAAAAGCGGACGTTAAGGAGTAATAAACAAAATAAATGGCTAAGGAGAAGGAGTCACATTTCCCCAGTGACTCAGAATACGTCTTATTTTACCACTCCAGTTGTAAATATCTCCCCAAAACTTAATATAAAAATCTGGAGGCGGCAACAATAAGACAAGGATAGCTTTCTCGTACGAAAGGGGTTAGGTTACAAAGTGCTAGTCTCGTTACCCCTTCAGTACGATGACGTGATTTTCATTCCCATCTTCTCAACAAAC
The DNA here is from genome assembly GCF_032717465.1 of Coenobita brevimanus. Taxonomy (NCBI): domain Eukaryota; kingdom Metazoa; phylum Arthropoda; class Malacostraca; order Decapoda; family Coenobitidae; genus Coenobita; species Coenobita brevimanus. Next base: position 33,416,311 of record NC_137000.1, read on the forward strand.
CCGACGATTATATTCAGCTTTGGAGAGACCTTTGGTGGTGGAGGGATGAGAAGCAACCCCTATGAACACTTATACATTATTCCTGCCACCACCAGACGATTTCCATCAAGTTACGGTGGCCTGATGAAAGAATATAAAACAGGGTATCGGGATGATGAGGTTAACTCTACCAAAAAGATAGCGTGTTTCTATATTTACTCTTGCAACCTCCAGACGATTTTACTGAGCATACGAAGGGCGTCTCGTAGCGTCAAAATCAGGGAAGGAAATTACAGCACTCAAACTTGCTCGTAAAGCACGCGCATATGTGTACACACACACACACACACACACACACACACACACACACACACGAAGGAAATTACAGTGCTCAAAGCATGTCCGTAAAATCGCGCGCGCACACACACACACACACACACACACACACACACACACACACACACACACACCTCACCTGCCCCCCTCACGCACCGCACTAAATGAGATGCACCTTGGCCATGTAAACAGCAAAGAGAGTAAGGAGAGCGGCAATTCATTCCCTCTTCCCTTCATTCACCATTACTCTTTTTATACAGTACCCAGAAAAATGAATGCTTAAGATCTCAACCTTCGTTTGCCCTGAGAATTTCGAGTACAAACATATAAATAATGGATGAGTGAGAGGATACAATTTGGTGTGTGTGTGTGTGTGTGTGTGTGTGTGTGTGTGTGTGTGTGTGTGTGTGTGTGTGTGTGTGTGTGTGTGTGAGAGAGAGAGAGAGGAAATGAAAGGTAAAAATAAAAACATGAAAGAACGTTAGGAGAGAGAGAGAGAGAGAGAGAGAGAGAGAGAGAGAGAGAGAGAGAGAGAGAGAGAGAGAGAGAGAGAGAGAGAGAGAGAGAGAGAGAGAACGTATTATGGATGTACATACATATCACCCTGTTTCTATTTACCAGTCTTTGTCTAGTTATCTGTCTATCTGTATCCGTCCATCAATGTAGGCACATGATTCCACTTTCATTTCTTTGCCATCTCGAAAAGGAATTATTGAGCAATTAAGCAGTATGCATATTTTCCGGGTCTGACTGTTACCCCGCACTGTGCATTTCCAGTTCGTATTTACATAGCCATTCTTCTGACGCAGGTATTGCCATCGTATAGTATCGGTATCGTTTCCGGTCCTTTCAACACGGTGTCTTATTTTTTATATTTAATCATGCTACCACTATACCCTGTTCACATTAACCAGGCGTAAATCCGATATATCCGTCTTGAATGCTCAGTTGTAACAAGATATTACAAGTAGAATATGCTGCTGATCACGAATAAGTGCTATGGAAAGGATGCAGGCCTGTAGTATTGCCTTATTCCGACACTGAGCTACGGGAAATGAGCTGCAACAAAACGAAAATCTTCACAAGTTAAAATGAACGAACTATGCTGGTTAAAAAATCAGGTTTTGTATATTTTTCCCACTGTCTCCAGAGAATTTTAATTACCAACATTGCAAGAGAGAATCTTGAACTGGAGGACTTTGATATAGCATTCTTTATCACTTTCATTGCTGACGTTCTTTTCTAATCCCAATGAGTTCGTGTGGCAGCAGGAGGATGAAATAAACGTGAATACGTGGGCCCATATTCACTTTGGTTAAGGAAGCTCCGTAAACACATATTCCTAAGCGAATTATACTGCTTATTACTCCTTACTATTCTGTTTTGTATGCTCCGTAAACACATATTCCTAAGCGACTTATACTGCTTATTACTCCTTACTATCCTGTTTTGTATCATTTGAATAATTCCAGTGACATCATTTTCAGCAGCATTTACTTACAAACTGATATGAACTATAAAGTAAATCGCTTAGGAAGAGGTGATAGGGAGCTTCCTTAACCGATAAGAATACGGCCATTGGAGCAAAAAGGGGATTACTAAAGAGATACATAATCCTCTCTCTCTCTCTCTCTCTCTCTCTCTCTCTGTTAGTTAGTTGACATGGCTTACTGGAGACCTTTACACCTAAAACGAAATAAAAAGTAAAATAAAATATAAAAAACGTCTCTGGCTGAAAGGGTCAGTAAAGAAAAACATAATAAAGGTAACGATAAAGAGAATGATGGCAACAGTATGATAACAATAATAATAGAGGCACACTGGACACTGTAAAATAATACTTTTTTCTGAACAATGCCTTCCCCTTTAACGCAGGCACGCTGTATCCCTCACCCCCCCACAACACACACATGAACTCTCTCTCTCTCTCTCTCTCTCTCACACACACACACACACACACACACACACACACACACACACACACACTTTTTTTCTGAACAACTTTGTAATGTCTAACTTAACTGTAATCGCAAGTCTTATATACCGGCACACAAGTATACAACTCAGGACGCGTCCTTCATTCAGTTTTTCCGTTTACCTATTTCCTGCCATCTTTCAAACGTAGTGTGTTCATTCATCTCGAAATGAAAATATAGTTACTTTTTTATCCTTATTTTTTTCCCGGGCCTCGTGACAGTTTCCCCCCACCCCCGCAAAAAATATGACGGTGCGTTGTTTTCTGTTAATGCAGATCACATTTGCAGTTTGATATGCAAAGTAATGGGGACGATTTGCATGATAAACTTGGTAATAAGATGTTTTGACGATGATAGCGACATGATATCGATGATGATGATGATGATGATGATGAAAATTACCATGATGATGATGATGATGATGATGATGATGATGAAAATTACCATGATGATGATGATGATGACAAATACTATGATGATAATGATGATGATGATGATGAGGAGGAGGAGGTTGAGGAAGAGGAGGACAATTACCATGATGGTGATGACGATGATATGATGCAAATTAAACCTGACATTTCTCTCCCAGTCCTCTAATGCATGGCCTCCCACACCAGGCCAATTTCTCTCTCATTACTACTGGGGCGGGGGAGGTGGTGGTGGTAGGGGTGAGGAGTGGTAGTGAATGTGGTAATAAGAGAAGTGTTGGGGGTTGGTAGTGGGTGAGGTGGAGGGGGAGGAGGTGGTAGTCGGTGAGGTGGTGGTGTAAAGGTGCGTGGCAGAGGCAGTGGCGGTGATGGTGATAGTGAGGTTAGGACTGTTAGTGGAGGACGTGGAGGAGGAAGTGATGGTAGTGGGGGAGGTGCTGGTGGTAGGAGTGAAGATTGTAGTGGTAGAGGTGGTAAATAGGGATGGTGGTAGTGGTGGTTGTAGTGATAGTGGTGATTTTGGGAGTGCGGGAGGTAATGAAGCTGGGGGCGGCAGTGAGTGTAATGGTTGTGAGAGGGGGTAGAGGTGTTGCTCTTCGTGGTGCAGTACCTTCACCGTAACTTGGCCAAAATTTTCGTCCAATTGTAGCTAAGTTCGCGTAGCTCAGTGACAGAAAGACAATACTTCGGCTCTACATCCTTTCCACAGCACTTCTTCGTGACTAGTATTATTTTTTACTGTTAATCCATTCTTACAGCTCGGCATTCAAGACGAAGATTGCAATTTTAGGGCAAGACGGAATAAAAGGAGTATAGTGGTAGTGACGGTAGTGGTAGTCGGTGATAGTGATGATGGTAATAGTGGTGGGGGAGAGTGGTGACGATGGTAGTGGTGGTTGGGGAGAGTGATGATGATGATGATGGGAAGTGGTGGTGGGAGAGAGTGGTGATGATGAGAGGTGAGGGGGATGATAGTGGTGATGATGGGAAGTGATGGGGATGATAGTAATGATGATGGTACTGGAGGTGGTGGTGGATGGTAATGGTGATGAAGAGAGATGGCGGGGATGATAGTGGTGGAAATGGTAGTGGTGATGGCGGGGATGGTAGTGGTAATGATAAGAGATGGTGGAGGTGATGGTGACAGTGATGATGATGGTAGTGGTGGTGGTGGATGACAGTGATGATAACAAGTGGTGGGGGGATAGTGATAGCGATGATGATGACAGTGATGATGATTTTAGTAGTGATGATACTGGAGGTGAGGAGGGGGGGCGTCTGCATTCACTTACACCTCATACTCCCGCTGGCAGTTTTATGCTTTATTATTATTTTTTTTTCAGGGAAGACTTATTTACTGGTTTAATTAGGCTCTTGCTGGAGATAGGATTAGGTGTGTGAGTGGCGGGTGGAGCTGGAGGGTGGAGGGAAGTGGATGAGGGATGGAGGTGGATGAGGGTCAGTGGGAGGAGTGGATAAGAGATGGAGTGTAGTGCTGGAGGTGGATGAGGGTCAGTGGGAGGAGTGGATAAGAGATGGAGTGTAGTGGTGGAGGTGGATGAGGGTCAGTGGGAGGAGTGGTTAAGAGATGGAGTGTAGTGATGGAGGTGGATGAGGGTCATTGGGTGGAGTGAATGAGGGTGAGTGGAAAGGAGAGTGTGAATGGAGGGAGGAGGTGGAAGTGTGGAGAGGAGTGGATGAGCGAGCAGGTGAATGAGGGTGAGTGGAGTGAGCTGATAAAGGGTCCAGGTGGACGTGGTGGATGAAGGGGAGTAGATGAGGGGTAGACAGTGGGTGGATGGAAGTGGATAAGCGTGCAGGTGGATGAGGGTGGGTGGAGGGGAACTAATAAGGGGTGGAAGTTGAGGGTGGATGGAGGGGAGTAGATGAGGGATGAACGTGGATGAGGTGACTGGATGAATGGGAGTGGATGAATGGAGGGAAGCAGATGAGGAGGCACAAGAGGAAATGGTATGTGGATGAATGGGAGTGGATGGACAACTGCATATTAACGAGCATGGATGAAGGGATGTGGATGATGAGGTGTGAATGGATGATGGGAAGTGGACGATAGGAACATGATGATGGAGAGCAGTGGATGGATGACAAATGTGGATGATCGAAAGTGAATGATGGGAAATATATGAATGGTGAGAAGTGTATGAATAATAAAAAATTGAGGGACTGTGCGAAGTGAATGGCAGGAAGTGGATGGCGGATAGTGGATGATGGGCAGTGGATCATAGGTAGTATATGGATGATGAAACAGGTTAATGGAGCCTAAAGGTATCAATATAGAGGCTCCTATGACTCACTCTCAGCCAAATAAAGTCGTCTGGCTTGAGCTGAAATAGAATGCTAGAGTTGTCCCGGCGATAAGAGGGTATGGGAAGGATGAGTGGTTAGGTGAACGTTACGAGGTGGATGAAAGCTGGACAGGGGTGGGAATTGTGGACTGCTATACATAACCTCTCTCTCTCTCTCTCTCTCTCTCTCTCTCTCTCTCTCTCTCTCTCTCTCTCTCTCTCTCTCTCTCTCTCTCTACACACACACACACACACACACACACACACACACTCAGCTGTAGGCATAAAAATAAATAAACCATTAAGCTATTTATTATTTACAGAGATACCTCTTTAATTAATTTTCCACATATAATATACCTTTCCACACGCAGAAATATAACACATACTCATCATTATTATACTCACTACCATTTCCCACAGTTATATCCCCCGTCATGCAGCGGTGAGAAGTATGACGATGATGATGATGATGATTATGTTGATGACGATGATGATGATGATTGTAGTAGTAATAATGATGATGATGATGATGATGAATGGACTGGGTGTTACTCAGAAGCATCAAGAAAGAAGTGAGAGAAACTATCATCATTAGTCTGAGAGAGAGAGAGAGAGAGAGAGAGAGAGAGAGAGAGAGACAGACAGACAGACAGAGACAGACAGACAGACAGACAGCGTTAACATTACTTTACAACGTCAGTTTTTCATCTTCACTGTAAAGAAGGGTTGCAGCTTTTGTTCTCTCCGACAAGAAGAGTATGTTTTCACCCCTGTTTTGTTTGTTTGTTTGACTGTTTGTTTGTCTGTTAGCCGAATTACTCAAAAACTAAAAGAAAGATTTGGACCAAATTTGGTGAGTAGATAATCATGTCCCAGGGAACAAACGATTAACATTTGGGACCGATCCGGATCGTATTACAGAATCTGGACCCGGAAAACATTCTCTGTGAAACCCTCATCATAATGGGTTAGGTTTCCTCATCACTGATTAGGATTTCACAAAGAATGTTTTCCGGATCCAGAATCTGTAATACGATCCGGATCGCTCCCAAAAGTTAATCGATTGTTCCCTGGGACATGGGCTATCTACCCACCAGATTTTGTAAAAATCTTTTTTAGTGTTCGAGTAATCCTGCTAACAAACAAACAAACAGGGGTGAAAACATACTCTTCTTGTCGGAGAGAATGATAAGAAAACCTAACCCATTATGAAGAGTGGTTTGGAAATTACGTTGCCCTTGTCGGAGAGATGCGCTCCACTGAGTGCCCCTCTAGTTTATCCAGGGGTTGCATCACCATCTGACCTTCTCTGGCCTGTATTTCTCTTTTCCTTTTTTCCTTGATGCCGTTTTAATTAAGAGTTCTGGGTGGAGTATAGCATTACACGGTAGCCTACTCTGGTTAATTTGCACACTGTTTTCTACACGCACTCTCCAGCTACGTAATTTTCGTGATATGCAAACGAGCTGGCATGGCATATCAGAGGAGGAGCCGCGGTGGCCTGGAGGGAGCGTGGTTATCTCGCGATCTCAGTGTGTGTGTGTGTGTGTGTGTGTGTGTGTGTGTTAATCGCGTCTAGGGATTGAAACTCATGTCGTGACGGTCTTCTATATGAGGAGGTTTTGTTTTCATCTGACTGAGGTGGGTCACTTCCACAACTTAAATACTAAGTCGGAGTTGCAAGAAATTCGATGAGGATCAGTTATGAGACTGAAATGCGTCTCGATGATTAACTCGGTTCAATCACACCAGGTCATTAACTGAGCTGGAAGGCATTTAGTATTTTCGTCAGGTTAGAACAAACGCACTATAGTCAAATACAGACTCTGTCATTTAAAACATAGCTGTTAAGGCATTTCGACTTTCCCTAAATACCACTCATTAGAGATACCTTTCCCCAATCGTACTTCGCCAGCAAAGGGAAAGGATGTATCTGGCTATCACTCTTTCCTCCGAGGAGAAAGTTCCTTCCTGCAGTACTCCTCGTGTTACCTGCTTACAGTGACACTTTATTTCATTCTTTAGTAACTCTTCTTGATATACTATAAGTTTTTTTAATTACCGTCAGCGCGAGGACGTCATTTGTTTATTACTCTTGGTGTCTACTGACCTTTTAACTTAGCATGGGCAAGGTAGAGCCCCCTGGCAGTGAAAGTGTTAATGAAAAGTATATCTAACTCCTTCAGTAGAAACAAAAAGTGGTAAGCAAATAAATACTGTCTAGAGGTGGCAAGAATAAGCCAGAAAGACATCATGGGAGTGAAGGAGATAATGGACATATGGCATGCTCCGTACACACCACGAAAGCAGCACCACTGCCACAGCTTGCATGAAACTGGACATGTATGGTGTTTCTATAAAAGTTCCAGTTGTATCTAGTAATTCTGAGTAACTATGAATGTGTATGTAGAGATATTATTATTATTATTATTATTATTATTACTACTACTACTACTACTACTACTACTACTACCACTACTATTTTTTATGGACCCCTTCAATCTGGTGAGGTATTTTTGCATTTTATTTTTGACGATATTGTTAACTCTGGTAAAACCATTTATCGTGAAGGGGTTAGCACCAGTCTCCATTAACACCTTCACAACTTGATTATCTCTATTCTCAAGCTGAATAAAATCGTCTGGAGTTAGAAAGATTTACAAAACATAACAGCCTACGTCACCAGGTTGAATGGTTTAAATGAGTGACAGAAACAAAATTATAATACCGGTACGTCAAATGCTGCATTATTAATTCTTCCATGAGTGACAGTAGAGAAATTAATATTTGCTCACTGAATTAGGAAATGCAGTACCCTTTGTCAGAATTATTTGTCCTGTGCCGACAGTTTATTGCGCAGTAACGGTAATGGTATTTTGTAAACTTTTTTATTGTATGTACTGTCTCTCTCTCTCTCTCTCTCTCTCTCTCTCTCTCTCTCTCTCTCTCTCTCAAAAAAAAAAAAAAAAAAAAAAAAGGCACCAATTTATGTACTCTCTCTCTCTCTCTCTCTCAAAAAAGAAAAAAAAAGAAGAAAAAAAAAAGAAACTAGTACCAATAGGGCTTCATACCGAATCCAGACCTGTTGTTGTCGTCTGAAGCTTATCTAACCTGCAAGAGTTATACTGCCATTGTGAACTGTTCCACGTGTAATTTACCAAAGCTTCGCACACGTAACGCTGAACAACAGGTCGATTATCGGTGTCGAACCCTGACTGTTACCTGCCGACAGCCGGGATAAGATTAGAGGGTAAAGCTGGCGAACAAACACTTGGGATCACAAGGACTCACTACTGCCTTCATATCAAACTTGTGCAAACCCTCTCATCTGCTGCACTGCGATTTATCCGGCGTTCTATTGACACTACTGTTCATGAATTACACAGAAAACCACCCCAGACCTGCCGTAACCGTGATTCAGTCATGGGTGCTGTTAGGTGGCGGCGCACACTATCCACCCACTCGATGTTGTGCTGCCTCCAGGAAATTCAACACTGATTGACAAGCCAAATGATTCCTTGTAGCCTAGGAAACATTTACCAAGCGTTGCGGCAACCATATAACCAAATGGACCCCTGGTGGTCAAGTGAGTGAAGGCGCTCCAGTCTGACATGGCCCATAAGGGAGATGCAACATAGGGGTGGTAATTGGGGTTTGTTCTTCACGTACTGCGCTCAGGGAGGAGAGATTGGTTTCCCACGCCTTAGATGTTGGGAGTAAATAGCCTGGCCCCAGACCCCTACGCTCCTCACGGGGCAATAAAGGATTGAATGATAGAGGCAGGCAGAAAGATAGATAGGTAGGCAGACAGATAAAGAGACATATAATTATATGATACCTCAAAATTGCATGCGACCGTGATTTCGTATTCAAATTATGCGTGATTCAGTTCCCTCAGGTGAAAACAAGGCGACTCTAGTGTTACAAAGCATAATATAGTCCTGTACCTTTAACTGCACAAAGCATCATATTCTTTGCCTCGAATTTGCTGCCATATTTTATACCTTTGTGTTTCATAATAACCGTAGTACCTCAACTTTAACTTGGGCCAGATTTTCGTCCTTTTGCAGCTTCTTACATGTAGTTCAGTCGCAAAAGAAGACAATCCTGTGGCTCTGCATCCTTTCCATGGCACTGTTTCGTGACCAGCATCCCATTCTAGCAGAAATTTTGTACTACAACTCAGCATTCAAGATGAAGAGAGTAATTTTAAGCTAATTTAGAGTAAAGAAAGGTACAATATCTGCGAACTGACCTGAATCTACTGTAGTTGGTGCTTCAATTAATGGTAGTTTACGTGATACAACAGAAGTACCAGTCTATCCTCTTTACTTCAAGCAAGAAATCCTTACATCTACTTTAAATCTCTCCCCGCATATCACAGCCATCACTCTGTCGGTTTATCTTGGCAAAACTACTACTAATCTACTTTCGTGCTTCAGTTATTGGTAGCATTACATAATATACCAATGCATTATACTACTTTCAGTCAATATACCTTCACATCTTCATTTTCGTCTGTTCCTGCAAATAACCACCATTGTCTGTCAGCTAATATTGGCAAAACTGTTCAGGATCTGTAAACTGTTCGAGATCTGCAATTAGTACTTTAGTTAGTGGTAGTAATGCAATGAAATATCGCACCTTTGAAAGTATCATATTCCCTTCAGTCAGTCTATCTTCACGTCTACATTACCTTTGTTTCAGCATATCATGCCCATCCGTATTAATTAATTTGTTCAGGTTAAACTTCTACTGATCTGTTACTGATACTTCTTTAGCGGCAGCATTATACGTTATCATACTTCCCAACACAACCAACTCCCTTGCACACTGATCTGATCACATTATGGTAACCCCTTCGTTTCATATTCGCAACAGACTATGACTTAATCTGGGCAAAACTATAATTGAGCTACTGTTACTGCTTTAGTTAAAGGTAGTGTTACATGATATACCACATCCTTCAAAGCAGCATACTTCCTCTTATCAGTATACCCTCAAGTCTTTATTAGCTATGTCTGTTCCTGCATTTCAAACCAAGCACTCCATATGAATTGGTCTAATCAAAGCTATCATTGATCTGTACTTAGTTCTTTACAGGTTTACGCTTTATCAGGTTTCTCGACCCCACATACTCCCTTAAGCCGTACAGACCCACACATTGGGTCATTATGGTTACTATTGCGTTTCATAGCCACTGCTGACTGCAAATTAATCTGTCCAAAGCTACAATTGGTCCACTTTATTGTGCTTTAATTAATGGTAGTCTTACATGATATATATACCGCACCCCTCAAACCATCATACTCCCTCCCATCAATATATCTTTGCAGCTGCAACACCTCTGTTCATGCACTTCATATCAATTACTGTCGATGAATTAATCTATGCATAATTACTCTTGATCGGTAATTACTGCTTCAGTCAGGGGTAGAATAATATTATGTACAGTTTCCAGCAAAAAATCCGTTCCTCTTCCTTTCCATCGGCAGCTCATATCACTGTACTAGTTTGTTGGGTAACTGTTTTATTATCCAGACAAATGATAGTGACAACATGCAACATAACCAGGCTGATATGATGCTGTGGGTTGCTGAAGGTCATGGGGAGGAACGAAACTTTTGCACGGGACTGTAACTTGCCCCTCAACAAAACATACTTCCTTAACCCTTTCAGTCCCAAGACATGCTATCCATTTCATTCGTGAAGCCGCCAAACGATGTTATTTAGCTTAGAGAAGAATTCCTGAACGGCGGGGGTTCGATACAGCTTTCATCACCACCTTTAGCACAGGTCTTTTGTGTCGTAGTTAAAAGTCATTTATTTATGCCTTCTATATTTCATTTCTTCGTATTTCAGTCTTTCTTTCAGTCTTGTATATTTCAGTGACTAACGGAATAAGCTAGTCCTGTTACTCATAGTCTAGTTCTCTATACTCGTTACTCAGATTCCAGTTACTCATTCCAGTCTCCTGAATTCGAGTTACTCATTCCAGTATCTTAAACTTCAGTAACTTAAATGCAAGTCTCCAGTATCCTAAGAGCTAACCCGTACTATCGATCCTTCATGTACGTAAATGGTGAACTCTGGAACTGTCGACGTAATCTGTATTTCCCTCTGCCTATGATCTGTCATTTAAACGCAGTGAGTCCAGATTTTAGCTCTCTTTTTTTTCAGGATCAGTAAAATCATTTTTTTTTTTTTTTACGTTTTTAGTTACTGCCTTTTTCTCTTTGCATTAACTAAAGATATTCAGATTCCAATAACAGATAGAGAGAGAGAGAGAGAGAGCGACAGCCAGATAGACAGATAGATAGATATAATCCAGTCTCCATATTGCAATTATTCATTCCAGTTACTCGTTCCAGTCATTGGGTATATCAGTCTTACATTCCAGTTACTCATATTTTGGCTATTCATATTCCAGTCATTCGGATATGCCATGTTTATTCCACTTTCCAATGTTTCAGTTACTCATATCCATAATTCATATCCTAGTTTTATTCCAGTAGCCCATATATCAGTACCCATTCCAGTAACTCATATTCCAGTCTCTTTCGTTCCAGTCACTTGTATTCCAGTCACTCCTGCTCCAGTCTCCCGTTTTTCAATTACTCATATTCGTCCCCTTCATTCCAGTTACTCATATTCCCGTTTCTTAAATTCCTGTTACTCATACATTCAGTTATTCGCATTTCAGTCTCCACCACCTATCACGCCTCAGGTCAGCTCCACTCTAACTCGCCCTAATCGAAGCCGTCCACCTCCATATACTCATCCACTTTATCCTTCCACAAGCCTGACGTCCCTTTCGACAGTCAGCTCTCCACATTTAATCCACTATGACTGATCCCTGCCTGATTCTATGACCACTTCCTCACCCAATTCCCAGTCATCTCCCCTCACGTGCTCTTTCACTACATTTAATAGGTATGATTCGCCAGATGACATGCAGAAAGGAATGTTGTTTACTACGGTTTTAAAAAGTAATGACTGACGGCGCAGAGATGTGCGTTTATTATACTGTAATATTGTAAGAAAGTTGGAAATGTTGCAAATGAATTTTTAAAGCATGTTTTATGTGTTCGCAAGATTACATTGTTATTGTGTGTGGAAAACTTGTAGTCTATCCACTGGAATTATATAGTAAATGTAGAATGACTGGTTTCTGGTCTTGAATGATTTCAGGTTAAAGCTCTAAGTTGTGTTATTTAATGAACAAATGTTTATTGCGCTTACCAGGTTAGGTATTTACACCTTACCATGGATAGCTTATGGTAAAAATACACGCAATGACCGTGGTGTCCTGGGCGTGGTTATCACAAAATATTCCTAATCCCACTTGTTTCAAAAAGGCAGGTGAACTGAAGTTAAAGGACCAGTAGGTTATTACTTGGAATAATAACATATTAATTAAGTGTAATGATACTTTTTGATTGTGCGTACCGATGATGATACTGTTAGACTGCAAAGTAAAAACATTCCAGACTATTACAAATTTAGGCCAACGCTCACACATATGTTTCATGCAAACTACTAATGCTGAAGTTCTTAATAATCTATTCTTGTTTTTGAAAGCAGTGTTTACTATGCTGAAAACTACTAGACGGATAATGAACTGTAACATGAGTTGTGAGATGTCGACCCGTAGATTAACCATCAGGATTTCAGGTTGATCTTAAAGGCTCTGTATTACTACTGGATGCTTTATTGGGCGCTTAGGCGTAACGCCCATGGAGTGTAGTTGATCTCTAACTCTCATACAGTCTTTAAGGATAATGTAAAGAGTTTCCTTTGTGTGTGTCGCCCAGTGTCACGACTACACAGCTTACACACAGAGCTGTCTCTCCAGCAAAATTTGCAAGAAGTCAACTGTCCTCTGTAGACTCATAAAGACCAGCTTTGTCCGACCCACGATCCATAAGCAACAAACATCCGCTCGCTTACAGAATTACACAGTTGTACTTTCTGGTTATTCAGTTCTAACCTGTTCTGTATTTACGTAACAATACCCAATTTTTGAAGAAGCTGTGCTCCATACTTTTGTATAGTCTGAGCAAATAAATGCATTCTTTTCTATTCTGTTCTGTTCCTCCCACTTCATTCTTCCACCTCATTTTTCAGCTTCGTATTTCCACCTCATCCTTCCACTTTATGTTGCCATTTTATTCTTTCACTTCCTCTTTACACTTCATTCTCCCACTTCATCCAGCCACTTCATCGTTTCACCTCGTACTTCCACCTCTGTCTTCATCCCATCTTATCCTTTCACCTCATTCTTCCACTTCATTCTGTCACTTCATCCTCCACCTCCTCCTTCTACCTCATTCTTCCACTATCCTGACATGCCTTTCCAGTCAGCGTCTCTGCATTAAATCCAGTCTTCACGGTCATTCTCACTTGCCAATCCAAACCACTCTCCCTCATGTACTACGCAACGAAGCCTTCCACAAGCCTGCTATCTCTACACAGACAGCTCTCTTCCACGTTAATTCCACCGCGACGGACCCCCTGCCAACTCCACTTTAGTCCCTCGTCCATTTCATTCTTCCACAAGCCTGCTCTCTCTCTCTCTCTCTCTCTCTCTCTCTCTCTCACACACACACACACACACACACATTAAGTCCACCATGATGAACCCCAGGCCAGCTCCACTCCCGCCAGCACACGACGATGGGAAACAGGAGACGAGCAACGCAATATCGTCCTCGCTGCTGTTCATGTGCACGGCGGGGGAAAGCTGAAAATACGACAAAATGGCTGTTTCATCCTGTCTTTCCTGTTTCGATTCCTTCGCTATTTTCGTTCCACTCTCTCTCTCTCTCTCTCTCTCTCTCTCTCTCTCTCTCTCAGTATCATAAGCTGGAAATAAGGTAAATTAGTTTCCCGTTTCATCCAGCCCGTCTTCCTCCGTTTCGGGTTTTTCACTTTTTCACGCTTACTGAATGCTGGAAATGCCTGAAAATGCTCTCTCTCTCTCTCTCTCTCTCTCATCTCCGTATATTATCGGGGAAGGAAATTAACAGGCAGCTCTTGTTTATTGCTTCTCTTCCTGTTTTTTTTTTTGTTTCCTCACTTCCGTTCACAAATATGTTGAAAAAGCGTCAGAACTGTTTCATGTTTTTTTTTTCACCTCTCTTTCCCGGCTTTTATGTTTTTCTCGCTTATTCGGTCACGTAAAATGTGCTAATATCTGTTTATCATTCTCTTTCCCGTTTTCGCTCGTTTCACTCACTGGTATGAAATGTTTGAAGTGTGTCAATGCTGTCCTTGTTCATCGTGTCCCCTGCCCTTTCTTTTCTACAGTTTTCCATCCTCTTGTTTGTAATAAATGTTGGTAATAAATAAAACTGGCTCCTGCTTTATTTTCTTTCTTTTCCTTTTCTCCATTTTCAGTATCATGTTATGTCTTTTAGGCGCATTAGTATTCTGTTCCCTTTCATCCCGTGTGTCTTATCTCTCCTCCTCCTCTTGGTTCTCCTGTATTCTGTTCTCACTTTTTCGCTCGCGTAAAATGTGCTAAATCTGGCTCTCGGTGCAATTTTCTCCCTCTTCTGTGCTTTTCCCACCTGCGTACGTATTCAGTTTTGGAAATGCGTTATTATTTTGTTTCATCTTCTCTTGCCTCTCTCTCTTCCTTTAGGTCTTTGTCGCTTTCTCGGTCGCATGCGTTAAAAATGTCGTGTTCATATTCTTTCTCCTATTTTTGCTCTTTTTATTCTCATTCGTATTAAGTGTTTGAAATGAGTCAAAATGGGTTTATGGTTCAACGTGTATTCCCTGCATCCTGCCCGTCTCCATTTACAATTTTCTCGTCCATCGCTTTAAATAAACGCAGAAAGTATCTCAAAAATTGTCACCGTTTCACTCTCTTTCTCCTCCCCTTCTTTTTCATTTTCATTTTAGGAACTGGAAGTGTGTCCAGATTGCTTTGTTTCATTTCCTCCTGTCTCTCTTGCTCGTTCTCCTTTACTCTTTTCTCAATTTTGAGTTCGTGTAAAACATGCTGAAAATGGGTTTGTTTCTTTCTCTTTCTTCCCCGTTCTCGCTTTTATCGTGACAGGTGTTGAAAGTGCCTTTGATGGAGCTTTCTGTTTTATTGCGCGTCGTCCCTTTAGCATTTCTCACTTCCGTTCATGCAAGATGCTGGAAATTCCTCACAATGGCG